>NC_068363.1:88850301-88985301 GCF_020536995.1 Dreissena polymorpha | reverse complement strand
GCAAGTTCAACAGAATGTGTTCTAATGAAATGTTTAAGGAGTATGTGCTTTAAGCGTATTAAGATTCTTGCTGAATATGTACTAAGGCTGTGTAACCATTTCTATTATTTTGTCTTTTGTGTGTAGTTTCGTATTGTTTTGGTACTTAATATTGTTTGAAAATAATATCGTCAGGGATTATACAGACAGACCGAAAGACTTACCAGTCACAGTGCTTTTATTCAGCCAACTGCCTTTATTCTGGTACTTACGTGTATTCACGTGCTACAAAGAAGAAATATTTTGACATCAAACAAATACTACGTTTGAACAGTTGTAGAAGCTCAAAACTTTGATGTTTTAACATCGATATTATTGTTTTGTTCTAATTTTATGGCTGTGTTGTCTTTTCAGATTCTTTCGTCGTTGCATCACTGCCATCGTCACTTCTCACTCATGTATCTCACCTCTCTTAGGCCTCTCTTAATCTTCATTTATACCACTCTGCTCTAAATATTTTACATATGTCATGTTACTCTCAAAGTATTAACGCGTTGCATGTCCCGATTATTCAATAAATATTAGTCAGTTTTTATGACTGTAATAATTCTCTCTCCTCCTTTTTTGGAGTATAATATCTGTTAATCTTTAAACAAAGTTTAACAATGACTGTTCGGTTCTCGGTTCTGCTAGTCTGAATTTTCATAGAATGCTTTCTTCACTAGCTACATCATTAAAGCTGGTATATACGATCTTGTCAAATATTTATTAATTAATATAAAATGTGTAAAAAACTTATTATACATATATTCCAATATAAACAAAAATAAAAGTTAAGAAGAACATGTGTCGAAAAATGCTGAATAAGCCAGATATTTAATTCTGAAATCGAAAAGGGCTGTACAGCCAAAGTCGCCAGCATGTATATCATGCATGTACGATGTGAATCTACATTTAGTTTAACGGTTCATTTGAAATTCCTGCAGTGATATCGAATCATACGACACACGAACACTTACTACAAAGACGAATGCATCAGTTATTATAGGAAAATATGTACGAATTATCTTCTTCACATTCGGCTCGGGGCGCTAATTTGTATTTGCTGCATTTTATGAAATTCGTTATAAATGTATCATTTTTCTTGCATATTGTGTGTTATTATAACATATTTGTATCAAAAGATTACAATTTAACACATATAAAAATCGTATAATCTCGCTTTTAAGTTGTCTTCTAAAATCTTCATGATATCATCCGTTGCATTCGTTCCTAATAGCAGCATTCTTAGAATTGTATTTATGGTATCGTAGAGCAGTTGTTCTTTATTATTGCTTCGATACTTGTTACAAATAAATAATCATAACTTTCAAATCAAAGCTGGAATTTTTCAAAAGAAGCTTCATGCGTTGGAACAAGGTCCTTTCTTGCATACACAAGTGCATCAAGTAAGAACTTCACGTAAGCTACGTAGAAACAATTTAGGTGTAATACTTCAAACTAAACTCAAGTTATGGAGCTAAATTTTGTAATATTTTAGTAACAATAACTTTAAACGTGGCCTGACTGCTCCAATTAAAATTCTTAGCTAGGTTTTTTGGGCAAGCTTGTTGTATCCGGAGTATCATAAAGATTAGTCAATGCAAAATAATAAATCGGAAAAAATATATTGACGCCGCTGCTAGAAATTTGCCATAACACAAGCTTATAACCATAATGTGGTGTTTTACCCAATAGGACACATGGGCATTGAGAAGAAAATTAAAAAACGGGTATGTTATCGCGGTGTTAATTCGTAAAAGGGCAACAAATAGCGCGAAAAACCAGTTTTAGGGGAACACAATTAAACGCATAAGGGGCAGTTATCAAACGGTCAAAAACTTTACAAGAGTCAGGTTTTACTTACGCAGCGGCGTAGCCAGACCCAAATTTTAGTCGAGGCAGTATCTTAGGTCATTCTAGGGGGGTCAGGGGTCATGCCCCCCCCCCCGCAATTTTGTTATACCTAAAACGTCTCTGGTGCGTTTTAAAGGCCATTTAAACCACATTTTATACCTAAATTATCGGAATCGTGGACGCTACATATGACCGTTTAGTATCAATAAAGTTAACAATAAAATATGATACAAGTTTATTGTCAAATTTTAGATTCTGTTACCATAAACGGTGTTTGACAATGATGTAACAACCTTAACTACAGAAAAAGAGTCATATAATTCATTTGAAGTAAGATAGAAATAAAAAAATTGGACAAACACGCTCATACAAGCCATAAAATGTATATAGAAAATATATACTGTGTTTATATATGTATTATTGAAATACTAAAATAATGTAGATCTATGGAAGTTATTTGGAAAAAAAACGGACCAACTGGGGTTTGAACCAACGCAGAGACAATATAATAGTGGTCAATGGATGCGTCTGACGCGTCTTCTTCTTCTTCTTCGTGATAACAGTACTCCACCATACTAGGATAAAATCTTACTGATGATTATATTCTAGGGCTGGGTGAAATTTTGTGTATGGTACAATCTTGGATAAGAAGCCAAATTAGTACCAGATAAAAGTTTTGTATATACAGGCTTGTGTCAGAAGCACAATTGTGCCAAAGGTAAAACTATGTACCCTGTTTTCTGTTAAGGCTTGCTTAGAAATTACTTGCAATACAAAAGCTTAAGTGACAACTGTTTTGTAGTTGTCGACTGTGCCTGCTGTACAGGCCGTGATAGGCAACATGTCCCACTGACGGATGGTTCTAGGGTAAAAGGAGAATTTGTATGGATCGTATAATACACCTATATGTCTGTATCTGTGATTGTGAGAGTGCAAAGTACTAATATAAGAAGATTTTGGGATTAACATGTTGCTAATTGTGGCTGATGGAATGGCTCTTCTAACTTCAAGTGATGGCCAATTTAGTTTATTTATAATTTCTGTGACTGATTTTGAGTTTGGTCGAGTACGGTAATAATTTGTGACGAAACGAGCTGCTCTTTTTGCACCTTTTCAATTTGGTTAATTTGATTACTATCATGGGGATCCCAAACTGTTCAAGAATATTCTAGTTTTGGTCTTACTATTACCTTATTTGCATGTTCCTTAACTTTAGGGGCATTAATTTTGAGATTTCTGCGAAGGAATCCTAGTGATTGGTTTGATTTGCTGGTGATAGAATTTATATGTTGATCCCATTTCAAGTTGTCTTGGATAGCTACGCCTAGTATTTTGATGATTTTACTCTTTCTAAGGTATGGTTATGTAGCTGATATTGACAGGAGACAGGTATAGCTTTACGGGTGATGCTTAAACGGTTGCATTTATCGGGATGCAATAACATGAGCCAATCCTGCTCTCATCTACCCGCAGCCTCCATATCAAGTTGCAGCTTCTGGGCATCCTGGTTGCACTTTATCTCTCTATAGATAAACAATCGTGTGCAAACAGGCGAAGTATGCTGTGCTGCAAGCAGTCCAGCAGGTCGTTAATATAGATGAGGAACAGGATCGACCCGAGGACAGTTCCCCGGGGAACGCCAGATGTGACTGGAACTTTTTGTGATGATTGGCTCTCCAAGGACAACCTTTTGAGTACAGTCATTAGGAAATCTGTTATCCAATTTAGAGCGTTGTCGATTGCGTCACAGGGACATATTGATTAGCATGGGAGTACAAATATTTAACTTAAATCCGTAAAGTTTCTGGCAATTTTTTCAATTTTCTTGTGTACAATTTTGTTTTAGCACTGCATTATCATGTTCTGTCAGTTCAATCATCAACTTCATTGACTATTAAAAAACGAAAAGACTTGAACTTCTTTATATCAAAAAAGTTTAATAGGCGGGATATCATAATTTGAAAATTCTAATGTAAATAAAGATTCTTACCACCTGAAACGGTCCCGGATGTAACTCGACGCCGGCCATAAAGAGGAGAATACCAATACAGCCGAAAATGCTAACCACCCGAAGTGTGTCTAGGTCCAAAATACACCCAGACCTGACCGTAAGACACCCGATTCTAGATCGGTACGTTCCGGTGTCCACCATGATTATAGCCTTGCATCGATGTGTGCAGTGCGACGCTTTGTTTAATATTCGGAATTACCACATCATTTCGCTGAGCTTTTTTGGCATCAATTGAAGTTATTAAATTGTAATAATTATCCGCCTCAACATGAACCAATTGTACTCAATCATAATATTTGTTTGTGGATATCATATTGCCTAAAATTCATTATATTGCCTCAATTTCCTATATAGATTTTTTTTTACCTAAATTATCATTTTTTTGCTTGTAATCTCAACATTGCTCTGCACATTTTAGCCCCGGCAACTGCCTCGGTGTGCCTCAGCGTGGCTACGGCGCTGTTACGTGTAGATATATCAAGAATCTGTTTATGCTAACAGGTTTATTGAAATTATTTGAAATATATTACACGATTCAATAATTTAAAATTGCGAACTGATGTTCATGACACTTCATCACCATTTCTTTGCAAAGGTAACTCATTTTTGAAAAATGCATTTACTTCCACACACTTTGAAAATTATAAATTACGAAACTTAATGAAAAATTCTTCTCATACTCTGTTTATAGAAACTGATAGGCACCAAAACATTCTAAGAAATGAAAGAAATGTACACATAATGAAATTGAAGATAAGTACCTTTTGGATTTGATATGCCCGTTATATGATGATTTTAGGATAACACTTATACCGGATGTTTACAGAAGAAGATCAAGTATTTTTAAATTGTATCAAATATTGAAAATCCATACTGACACGTCATGCACGTCCTGCTTATTTTTGTATTAAAACATTTAAACAATAAACATAGAGTAGAAAAATTCTTGACAACAATTTTCCCCAGAATTGAAATTGTGTATACGATATATTACTGCATATTGATTTCTAAAGTAATCTCGGATTTTTGAATATCCACTGTACTTTATTAAAAAATAAAAATCCTTCTCTAACATACTTCATTCTACAAAATGTGTGTATTTTTAAACATGCATACCAAATTTTGTTATTTTGACGCATGTATATTTATCCTTGCTTAATTGTTATTTTGACGATGAGCTTTAAATGTCGTAAATAAACTCTGTTATCTGTTCTGTTTTTTTAATATCTTCCAGTCAGCAAACTGTACAACATGACAAACATGATAAATCAGAATATTCATTTGAATTTGAACATTATAAACCACTATTTAAAACAATTAGTGTCTATAAAAAAATATTATTTGGGGTGCGCCATGCAGATTTAAGAGGGGTTATTTCTCTGCTGGTGCTTTTTATATATTAATGGCGATTGTACACATAATTTAAATAAAATAAACGTGTGTTTGTTTTAAACGTCGAAATGTTTTTATTTATAAACATATATGCAATATCGTTGATAATGTTTAAGTCTTGTATTCAAAGAACATAGCATAAAAAGGATGTGTATGTTAAATCACGTGTTAAATCATGTTCATGTTGATTTTCATGTTATTTGATGATGGTATGGTTATTTAAGGCAAGTCACCCAATGTCAGAGGGGTTCAAAATGTTCTGCGCATGGAAAGGACTTGTCCAGATACACATGCGTACCAAATATGAAAGAAATATCTGAAGGGACACAGACGTTATGAGTTTTGTTTGAATCGCGGTCGCATATTTCGAAACCAAAACGCTGACCTCAAGTTCAAGGTCAAGGTCACAGGGGTAAAAAATGTTATGCGCATGGAAAGGTCTTGTCCAGATACACATGCATACCAAATATAAAGCAATATCTGAAGGGACACAGTAGTTATTAGCCATTTCGAATCGCGGTCGCAGGAAATCTCTGACCGGCCCCACCCCAACCCCCATAACTTTCGACCCAGTGGTTGGATCAAAATTCCAAATAGTTCACTGTCGCACATATGCTCATAGCTGCCATTTGTGGAAGTTTCAAGGTTCTTGTGCTTATAGTTTAGGAGGGGAAGGTAGACGAACGGACGGACGGACGGACGGAAGACGGCGATAACCACAATATCCCCACTTTTCTCCGAAAAGCGTGGAGATAATTACAAGAGAAATCGTTGAAAGTGATACAAGGGATTGTTATTGCTCAATGTCGCTGGTCATGTCAGTACGTTTTTTTCTCACATATCCTTTCAAATGGCTTACGAAATTCCAGCCTAAATTGATTTCCAGTCGATTTCTAATGGCAATTAAGGCCATTAGTCTGCACAAGGCACGAACACGAAGCGTAGTTTTGAACATGAAAACACAAATCGGAAATCAGAGTTTGTAACTATAAGACGTTAAGAAAAAATGCTTTTAAAGCCATCCATTCGTGTCCGCCACATATTTTATATGACTATTGAATACTTTGATAAATACGTGTTTACTGATTACCGTCGATAAAACAATTATAATCTGTAATATAATCATATTATCTGAATATTTGTCTGGTTAATATGGCGACGACATGTTTAAAAAGTACATAACACACTTTTTAAATGTTACTTTAATATTAACTATAAACTCAATCAATTAATATAATTTATATAATACTAATACAACTCAAAAGACATATGTAAAATAGTACAAATTAAAAATCGCCTCAACAGTGTTGCAGTTTTAATCTTAATATTTGACTCAATATAAGTAGAGGTCGCCCGATTACCAATATAGGCAAATGTAAACTGTTGAAAAGTCACTATTTAAATTCACAGACACTCCCATTAAATATGTGCTGTATAATTGAAAAACAATATGTGCTGTATAATTGAAAACCAATATGGATATGGGAGTGGGAAATAAAAAAGATGCAACACACACTACTATTAAATGCAACCATTTTAACTAAAAATACTTGGGTACCTGTTGGTACCTGTGTCGGAGGTACGTGTTTCGCATTACCTGATACGTTTTAGAAAATTAAACGAAATGATTAAAGCTAGAAATGATTAGAAAGACATATTATTCAAAACATACGGCTGAGGTATAGACATTTTTTTATATTTCTTAGGAAAAAGAAATAACGCAGATTGTTTAGTGAAAAAGTATGAACATTAATAGGTTATGCAAATGAAACGTTTGACATCCATCAACGGTCTTCGAAATCTTTATTAGAAACGACTCTCCATCGATCTTTTCTTGACGATATACACACAAGTAAACCATCTAGTGCGATAATTAATGACATACAATAATACAATATAGCATGATGTCTGTTTTCAGCATAAACAATAACCATCGAGTAAAGACTAACCACTGTTTTCTGAAAATAATTATGACTCACAATTTGTGTACAAACTCGATTTTGTGAAATTTGGCGGTATCTCTTAGATAAGTAAACGTTTACATGAAGGCAAATACATTTTTGTGTTGTGGACGGAAACATTATGTTGGCATTTACCGGGTTCATGTTTATCACGCAAATTAGTATCGCATGTAATTAAATGTCCCAGAAAAGCATAACCTTTCAAGCTACAATGGTAATGTCACATTTATCTTAAGAGTTAAATCAGCCATAAATAAACCTTTAAACGATTAGAAAAGATTTTGCTCTTATATCCTTCACGCATGCGCATTTAGTGTAGAACTTTTCACCAGAGACCAACAAGAGCCGCATGAGATAGGCAATGGGATTCATTGCATGGTCCCATAATTTAGTTTTACAGGCACACTTGTACATGTTATAAGCCCAATTTTCTATGAAAATACTCCAACTTATTATTGATTGAGCTGGAAAATTGTTCTTCTACGTTGAAACACATGGCATTGCATGGGGTGAGAAAATTCTCTATATGTTATTTTGTTCATTATTTTTCTTCAAAACTTGTGAATTAACTAGAATACATATTTTGTTTCAAGTCATCATTACCCTTCTAAGAACGGTAATATACACTATTGTCTGTATGGTCTCTATAGTTTGAAAATATTAATGATATGTGGCATAGTACACTCTTTGACAATGATATGTAGGTTGAACATCAGGCATAGTGCGGTTGAATTAGACCTCGTAATATTTTGTGTGCAAATTATTGATGATCAGCACATGCGATATGTATCAAAATCTTTAATAGGAAATGAGGTACATGCGCGTACCAACGTGGCGTCATTTAAACAAATGCTGGTGAAGTGTCGCTATATTTTTATTTATGTGTAACGTTATAAATAGGCATGGATAATTCCAAATTGCAACGCTCAAATCCAATCATAAATAACACAATTGTGCACGGATGTTGAAAGATTGGGTGAGGTCCCTGACCTAATAATTTATTCCACTGAACCAAGAGAACTAGGACGATTTTTTTGCAGAAGTTGCATATTTTAACATAGGACCGATTGTGAGCAGGAAATTCGATGAATTTATGTATGTTCAGTTTTATTTATTGAACCATTTCTTCTAATTCATGTACACTTTTTGGAAGAGCCCAAGCTTTAGTCAACTTTGCATAGAGTAAATATTATACTTGTTGTAAAATCATTAAAGTGGCAAATCTTTTTAATCGCTCTTCTTCGATAAAAAACATCAACACATTTCTGTATGCGCATCTAAATTTTAAAGTTACATTATGCGCATCTGACAGTTAATGCTATGTTTATAGGTGTCTTCGCAACCGTTGTTTATTTTTTGGTGTTTTACTTCATATACACTTATATTTGTTAATGCAGCATTAACATACTAAAACAATATCCCGGAAAGAGAAAAAAAATGCATTTGAATATCAACCGTACTTTCGTTTGACAACTAATCATGCATGTACGATGTGAATCTAAATATAGTTTAAGTGCAAATTCGTTCATATGACACAAACACACAATTTTGTTCACGGATCATTTTAATTTCCCTCAACGATATCTATTCATACGACACATGAACACTAACTCCAATCCTAATAAAAAGACAGTTCCCTTCGGCTTAGAGGACTGGGACAGTCATGTAAAATATCGAATATTATATCTATTTTTGTTATAAACAACTGGTAGCAAGATGAGTTGCAGATAATTGGTCAGTTACCACATTTAGACTAACTCTTTTGACCGGTTAATTCTCTTCAGCTCAATTCAACAGTGAAAAATGCCCATAATGGCACTTTAATTGACTCTATAGTAATAAACTTGTGTTTTAATTCAAATATATTTTAAATAGTTTATATAGAGCAAGCATTTGTTTTCAAAAAGACCTAGCGGCGTATTGGCAAAATTAATATAATTGAATGTACAATGGCATCTCTGTGTTTCCTGTCAAATGATAACTTATACCGTTATTTTCTTAAATGTCAATGTATATTTACTTGTATTTAAAGCCAATTGTTCTTAATCCGGTTTAACTGATTCCACTTCTAACACGCAAAATTCTGTATCATAAAACGGAGGCAAAATAGATTTGTAAATAAGACTTAGATTAAAACAGCTTTATTTAAAGATTAATTCGTAATATGTAGAGAAAAGCACAAAGAGCAAGTTGCATTATATCTAGGTCAATGTTTGTTTTCAACAAAGTTAGTGAATAATTGCCTTCTTCAGTTTTTGGCAAATACCAAAAAATACGGTTTATAAAGAACACATGTTTCCTAAAAATATTATAAGAAACGTTTTTTGAAAATAGGAAGAGAGTGCACAAGTGTTATTTTCATTTCAAAACCAGAATATTGTAACAATTGTACATTCTTTCAACTCGCAAGTACATGTCTTCCAATTTGATTCCGACTCTTTGTATCCGATCTGAAAGAAAATCCCGTCCTCAAATTGCGTTGGCTTTTTCCACGCAAGCGTAAAAGTTTCTGATATAATGATTCGTGCTAGAGATCGACTAGGGGCTTTCTGGAACACAATTCATATGGTTATAACTGCTCAAAGAATAATAGGGATGGATGAAGGTATCATAATAGGGGTTTGTTCATATAGTAGATTATATATAAAAACATTTGACTATTGATATGCGAAATTAAGTTGAACGTGCTTTAGTAAAGAAATGTTATTACAAATTGAGAGATCGAGTGCAATTAATTTAATATGTTAAAGGTTGACCATAGACTAACTTCGAACTATTTTCTCAATGCAAAACTAAATGGTTTAGCAAATCACTAACCGTGTCCTCTTTGTCCGGAGATGTTGATGTACGACTGGTTGAAGTCTTGCTCTGTATGTGATATAATAAAATAAAAAAATCATTAATCTGTTAGTAAAGTATCATTTTGTAAATGAGTTATTGACTAAATAGTAACTAAATAGTAGTATACAATCAATTGTAAAACATTAACGAATCAGTATGAGATATATATTGCAAGAATACCTGTTTATTTTAAATTGTTTGTAACAAGACATCTTTGATTGCTGAGTGCAAACCCAAGTCAAATAATATATATTCAGAGTGTATTAGGGTTTTTGCTATGATCTATTGTATGTAAGTTATTCTAAACAACGTGGTATTCTTTGTCAAATATACCGTTTGGTCTTAGGTGTTTCGTCATTTATGTGTATTAGATTGTGAGAACGGGTCGCCTTCTGTGCTTTATGCTGCTTACTGCAAGAATCACACAGCTGTGTTTTCCACTCTTGACATTGAAGGAATGCTTCAGTTTCAATATTTTGAATGAGACACAGGTTGCAGGTAGGTTTGTATCCTATCCTATTATGGCCCCCTTCGGTTTTAGCCGGATATGCAGAAACGTTCAACAACGTATGCGAGGTCGTTACAGGCGACGTATTGTGGATCGATGAACACAGTGCACATAAGAGATCGTTGTCACAAACAGGGCAGAACGCCACAGCGTTGGCGGTTTTGCGTTGAAGGTTGCATGGTCCACAAAAAAGCGGGTTGTTGAAAAGTTTGTATCCTGTCCCATAATGCCCCCCTTCGTTTTTAGCCGGATATGCAGAAATGTCCAACAACATATGCGAGTTCGTTACAGGCGACGTATTGTGGATCGATGAACAGAGTGCACATAAGAGATCGTTGTCACAAACAGGACAGAACGCCATAGCAGTGGCGGTTTTGCGTTGATTGTTGCATGGTCCACAAAAAAGCGGTTTGTTGAAAAGTTTGTATCCTGTCCCATAATGGCCCTCTTCGTTTTTAGCCGGATATGCAGAAACGTCCAACAACGTATGCGATGTCGTTACAGGCGACGTATTGTGGATCGATGAACACAGTGCACATAAAGGATCGTTGTCACAAACAGGACAGAACGTCATAGCAATGGCGATTTTGCGTTGAATGTTGCATGGTCCACAAAAAAGCTGCGTTTGCCTTTTACTTGAGGTGTAATCTGTATCTTGGAAACCTCGTTTAATACCAGTCTGGTCGGTTCCCATCTCATGCATTTTTGTACCACCGTCATAATGTTTTTCGACATCTTTTGATGTGTTTGGATATGGATTTTTAATAACTTTGGCGTCATCTGAAAATAAATCCCCATCCGAGTCAGACAGATCTACTAGTTTAATTTCACCGGGTCTGGATGACGAATCAGAGTCGGTATCACATTCCTCTGATAACGGCTTCTTATTAGCATTTCCCATTTCGCACAGTATTGCTTGTTTTTAATTTTGATGTTATTTACCCTGCAAAAAAACAATAGTTTTTTCTTTAAGTTTAGTATATAATTAGTTTGTAATTTGCTTGTGTTATAAATACGTATTGTATATTCCTACTATTGCTATTTTGAAATACTTGTATTATTGATGTAACTGGGTATTTACTAATATTGTATACGCAACGAATTGTGTTTTAGAAGCATTAAACGATATATGCTTAAATAATTGCGAAAGCGAAAGTACACGAAACGAAAGTGTAAGTTAATAAAAGTTTAGTTAAATCAATCGTATTTGTTTAAATAACGCACAGCAATCAGCTTAGAGGCTGATTAATGGCAGCTATTTTAAACATATCATCGCTACCACAAATGTTTTGTTACATTGAGATGATACTTAAAGTTGAACATGTATTCAAATGTCAAGGCCAATGGTATTTTGTTTTGAACACATCGTTAAGCATACATGTACAACTTGAACTTTAGAGAACTCAGGCGAATAATTTAATTTGTAAATAACCGAATGCACTATGCACTGCATGAGAAGCTTTTAGTCCGCCAGGTATTATCGCGCACACTAAATGCAATGTGTTTTGTTGTACGAAAAACATGAAATTATTTAGACAACAACTCATAAATATTAATTTATTTGTACGTATATTGAATATAGTTCATGTTACACAGTACAATAAAAGTTCGGGTGTCTGACTAAGTTACGTTTCAAATGCTTACCTTTCGAGAACTATGTCCGAAACAAAGATGAATTAAAATATCGAATAATTAAGACAGAACGATTTAAGCTGCACACAAAGAACTCTGACTTCTCAATAGGGGAGGTTACCGTATTGGTGATTCTGAACAGGATAACCTCGTAGTTGCTTTGAAGATTCCATACGGTGTTCTATTTTTGAAGTTTTCAATAAAAAACCAGCATGAGGGTTTTTAGCCAATCATATAATTAATTTACCATTTATTTTCCCCATGTTATTGTTTAATCATTTCCCATCCCCTTTAATATACAAGAAGCTTAAAAATACAACAACATGAATACTATAAGTATATTAAAAATTGTGAACACATCAAAGTGGATCATTTTCCGGTTTGATTAATTAGAATCAATGACTTCAGATTTTTTCCGTCCAAAAAAAGTCATTTCACAAAAAAAGCAACATCTGTTTGTTTGTTGTATTTCTATTGCAGAAGCGTAGCCATAGCCACATGTTTAGGCAGTGTGGGTAAGTGTGGAGGGGGGGGGTTGCGTAGGTCTTTCGGCTTCATCGAAATGTTTTCTTGAAACACTAAAGGTGCGTTTTTAAAGGCACTTAAAACGGAAGAACACCCGAAATCATATACGTTTTATTTGCATACAGTTGTACCACCCAGAAATTATTATACTTTTGTGATGATGTTGCAAGCTATGAGGTCGTAAATAGGATCGCAGACACTCACGAGATAACAAAGAACGGCAATGGTCGGTTACTTACATTGAATGCTTAAAACATACGTTCCTAGAGTGTGTAAGATCGGAAAGCGAAATAAAAAAGCGGAGTGAGGCAGAAAGTTTTGAAGAAAGTTTTGTTTTAAGTCACTATGACGGAAACTTCAAGAAACGATTGATGTCAGATGTATGCTTCTATTATAATGACCGAATGCCATTAGTGTGATTACTTGTTTTCTTTTAGTATATGTTTGTGTTTATTTTTGTATGATTTAATCAGTAGCACGAATATTAAGAAACAACATACTGCGTTTGAACTAAAATGCTTGGGGTGTATCGACCAAAACGTGACCGTGTCAATGATATGAACTATTTAAGTGAACATATCTGAAGGCTCGCATAATATATAAAAACTGGAATTGAACAACTTTACAAATACGTGATATTAAATGATATATTCCAAAATCACATTATGAAACATAATTATATTTTTCGATGATTCAGATTATTTAAGTTACTTTGTCATATTTCTATCCTGACTGGCAATACTTTATCAGCTCCCCCTCTCCCAACATTTTAAATTCGTTGTGACTACATGCCTCCAAATGTGGACATCGGTAAGTAATACAATACACAATAAGACTTAAACGCTTCAACATATTTATAGCTTACTTTGTATCATACTATTTATTAAAAAAAACAGGGAATAAAGTTATGCACATATGGTATTTTATCATTTAAGGGCTGGTTTTAATGGGTTATGACTATAATTTAGATGACTAATTTAAATGACTATAGTACCTTTTTTATTTCATGGTATCTTCAGCTCTTACAAAAATCTTTGATCTTTGCCACCATAAAATTTATAGTCGTTTCCTTTCACTCCCATGTAACAATCCTTCCACTTTGTATGGACTCAGGTCTAAGCATTATCTTAGTATTGCGCGGAAACGAATGGCATTTGGAGTGATTTACCGACCGACCGACCGACTGACCGACAGACATGAGCAAAGTATCATACCTCAGATTCATCGAAGTAGAGAATAATCATCAGGATGAAATGAACTGCTATTTTCCAGTTATTCCTCATCTGAACATATAATAACACATTTAAATGTGATTCGTTTTAAATAAAAGATTTAAACGATCGTAACCTATAACAAAGCCTTATGAAAATTATTATTGCAGAATAGTATGTGAGTATGCAAATATTTTGGCAAAATTATGAAAAAATAATCAGCGATTAATCGTTACACATGCCTAATGGACAAGAAAATCGTTGTCAGTCGAGGTTTGAGTTGACAAACTTTATAAGGTAAAAGAGGGAATAACAATAGAAGATTGAATAGTCTGGTTGACTCGTTTTCGTCTTATGTTTAATTGTTGAATTTTAAGACAAATAGTGGATAGTTATTAGTCTCACCGGTTTCAACGGAAGAAACATTCGGTTAACCTTCAGTCCGTCATGTCTGTCGTTCCGCAATGCTGTCTGTCACTCAGTCAGACCATCCGTAAAACCCTTTCGTGACATTTCTCAAATAGAATTGATGAAACTTGAATGGAACGTGGTAAACTTGTATATGGGCAATCAATGCATAATGCAAGACCCGTTACTTTCAACAGGGAATATACAAAATAAAAAGTATCACAATTATACATCAATATTTCATAATGTATCCTTTCAGCACTTTTTTACACAATAAATCACGAATCGTGTGTTTTTAAAGGTTTCGAATCGTTTTTGCAAATAAATTTGGTACTAAGCCAGTCAAGACTTGAAGGACTGTTGAACTCTTTTTTTCTGTTACGAGTTTTACTCACTTTAGTATCAGTTACGAAACATCGATTGGGAACCATCAATACATTTTAATGGCAGATTATTATCTCGTTATGTGATGTGAAGTCGGCATATGACGAAGGCATGTGTCTTGTGCAAATAATTTGAGCCAGGTTTTGAAAGCTTTATCAGCGTTAAAACAATTTCCAGAGTGTTAAGATATTAGGGAATGTTAAGTGTTTTACATAATAGCTTATTATGTCTCTTTACTTGTCAGATGTTTTTTTTTTGAAAACATAAAAAAGGGAAAAAATCGGCTGCATCTGCAGAAGTAAAATCTTTTTTTTGAGATTGAGTCCGTCATTTTTTTTTTAAATGACATGCTGCCGTAAAGTCCAAACCAGCATACTAACTAGACACATCGCAACATGGAATAAATTTAAACACAATCAAGAAATGGAACAGTTGAAGAGGGTCTTATGACATTCAATTCAAACTTGAGGAGAGCAGTTCCATGGGCCCCGGACCTTACAAGTTTGCATTCACCGTACATGAAGTGTCAATAAAAGTCATTCATATCAAACATGCAAATAACAATATATTTCAATTTAGATCTTTCAACTACTAAATAGTTAGACGAAAAACATATGAATCATCAGAAATGTCTTATAGAATACGACACACAAATTATTTTTTTTATATAAGTTCAATAAAGAAAGATATGCTATGTATTGCTAGTGCGTAAAGGAATATTTAATCTTTATAATTATTTATTTTTAATATCGTATCATGAGATATATTTAAACAAATATCATCATATAATCTATGGTATAAATTGCTCATGATATTATGTTTGACTTATGTTTATCTTGTAAAATGAAGTTGAAATTATATAATTTATTATTTAAGGTTTCTGATGTAAAAATACATATAGTAATTATAGGTAACACTTAAAATGTACACACTTAAACGCAAACAAAGAAGTAAGCAAAATCACAAAATTGCATTTCCGAATGTCGCATGGAAGTGTGACTGAGTCATTTACAATCAGCTGTAAGTTTTCGATATTTCTTTCTGTCAATGTTTTTATTTTCATTCCGTAGTAGACGTGATGGACAGTAGATGACCCCTTATAAAACTGAGGTTAATAGGTCAAAAGTCAAGGTCACCATAACACTAAGACTCAGTCAGATTATTGTTATTTAAGTGGAATAACATTAAATATCGCATCTCACAAGGTACATACGAACTTATCCTGAAACGGAGTCCATACTTGAATAGAAATGCGTCGGTAATGCGTACAACCCTTCTTCGTCCGTGGACAAGTGTGTGTTGAATGTTCGAAAATCAACTTTATATGTATGTGCTTAATGGATATTGGATTCCATAATGAAAAATGACAAGTTTTCAGATAAAGATAATTTTGAAAGTATGCATATGTTTTATTTATCGGGGTTTTGCACTAAACATTATGGGACTACTGTATTGCGATAGGGCCTTGTCAAGGCCTTGTTTGACTTTATCTGTGCCTGGTTTGAACGTCATAACATATTGAAGAGGACCGTTGAATAACACGGTGAACAATACATCCTCACTTACATATTATTTAAAGCGTTTTACACTATGAAACCTTTAAGCAAAACGAGAAAAAGGCAATTCATTGAATAGTAACAAGCGTTTGATAAGGAAATAGTTGTTTATAAAATGTATTAACATGTTTAAAGAAGCAACCATCTTAAGCAACATACGTTAAAATAGCAAGGGAAAAAACGTTTTTAAAAATCAATTTTTGTTTTATATATTGACCTCAAAATTGCATTCGATGGGCTTATGAACCATATATTGGTTTTGAAATTCTCTAACTAGATGTAATCAGGGCAAATTTTACAAAAGTATTGTGTGTTTTTTCAAGGACTTATTCGAACAAGTACGTATACACACAAAAAAACGCGATCAAGCCTTACAGATCAAATATGGGTTCCACAAATAGGGACGTAAGTAGCACGAAATTTTTAACTTATTTATAAACAAGTTGTTTTTCTTTCGGACGAATAAAGGTTATAACGGTATTTTCATAACACAATACATCCTCTTATATTATACGTATTATGTATGAAGACGATGTATCGTATTGTGACGTAGAATTACTTAATAGCATTTATGAATTCTCTGCTTATACAGGAATGCCTATAAAGTTTTAAACCATAAGGTAACGGAAATTATGATGTTCAGCAATGGCGGAAACTACGTTCTTACATACGCTGTCGTACAAGGGCTAATCTGTACATTTTAATTTAATGTATAAATATATGAGTTTAGCCCTTTTCCCGCTCTGTCGTGGATAAAACTGAACACAAGTCAGCTGCACAGTTAAACAAGTTAATTATTGCGGTTGTTTTAGGTTTCAATCAGAAGCTTTCATAACGAAGAGTACTTCAAACCATTTAGCTCTACAGTGTAGCCGACACCAATACAAGAAAATCAAATATTTTATTTTAGATAAACAATAATCAAACGTGTTAAAAAAACAATGTTATTAAAATTTTATATGCATTAATATTTCATCAAATGACTTTTTTGCACTTGTGGAGTGTGGGACATATGAGCGTTATGTTGATTGTTTCACAATCTGTTTACAATAAAAAAAAATATTACTAAAACATGTATAATATATTTTGCGATTCATAGAGTATAACTGATTATATTAATTGGAATAGAAATACGTATCGTGAAACTATATATATTGAATCGTGGATTCTTTTGTTAAGTGTCGATTAAAAACGACGTGTGTGTTGTAAAAGTGCGATTGCATTACCGATGATCTCAAGCATATCTATTTGAAAAAACAACAATAACATTAAACTGATATGTTCATTGTTAAATAGCCGGCAGCATCTTTACAGAGAGACAGTTCATTTTCAAATGTATGAAATGAAAATAATTAAAAAAAGTTCTATGTACGTTGTCAGGGGATTTTGCTGTGTATAGCACTTAGCCCATACATATCTTGCTACGATGTTTTAAATTTACTTTCAAAGTATAATCGTTCTATTCAAGATATTTAACGTACGTTTTACATACATTAAAGATAGTGTTTTATGATGGTCTTTGTTCATAAACTAATAATAAATAAGCGTGTTTAAGTTGATAAGTGCAGTTTAAACAAAACAACGCGTGTTCGTATGAGTCAGTTTCGTTAGTGGTGTAAATGATTACTCTAGACATTTCAACTTTGATTTCGTACTATTATCACACACGTTTAAACATCATGGTGCTAGCGGCAATACCGTCGTAAGAGTCATAACTCATGGCAGCCAATCCCGCTTGTCCTGGCCCTTAAAGTCCATTCAGATTGATGTATATCTTGCAATTATTATACCACCAGCTCCCTTTATAAGATTCTGCACAATTGCCTGACGCCCGGTCGACGTCATGATCAAATGCACTGAATGCACTTCCGACTGGTGAACCAAAAGAGGCTGAAGTACTGCTAAGTGAGTATTCGATGAGCTTTGTAAGACAAAATCAAACAAACAAAAATGTTAATTTGATCTTATTTATAATTGCAACATGGTAAAGAGTGCTTATTTAAATGCGTGTGCGTGTGTTGACGGTGTATTTGCTTCACAGGAAGCTTAATTGGAAAATATTTATCAATCATTTGTAATCTTTGTAATCCTCTAAGTTTTATTTATTTCAGTTAAATATAGCCGCTGTTATAAATATTTGTTGCACACGATTAAGTTAGAGTTAATAATGTATACAAACTCGATTTAATTACATGCCAATGCAAACAATGACATGCAAATAGTAAATAATTATTTACTTTTCGTAATAAACTATATTTGTATTCAATTTTAATTTAACATGCATCGTCTTTGCAGAAAATACAGTGCTTTATTAAATTACTTTTCAAGTGTTTAATTTGATTGATATGAAGACTTAGAAGTTTATATCTGATATTTATTATAATCCTCGAAGAAAGTCCGGTAATATTTGTGCATAAGCTAATAGCGCAAAGCAGTATGCAATTGTAGCATTGTCCTTCATAGCGGCCTAGTGTGCACGAGGTTTAACTACTACACATAAACTGACGAAGGTTTTTAACTAAAATTTTTGCAAAAATGCCTTTTGTCTTTGAATTATGAAATACATACGCCATTGTATGCATATTGATATACATCACTGCTTAAAAAGCAAGCGTACATTTTGTGTGCGCTATGTTTGTGTCATTTTATTATACTTTGTCATAAACCACTTCTTTGGTACTGAATGTTTGCGATTTCAAAGTAAAACAATCACTGAAAAATTTCTAAATTGCACAAATTAACATCTTTATCAGACGGATTGTCTAAGACGCGAAGGTTTTTCAATAAGTAAAAAGTCAAAGAATATAACGCAATAAGCAATTACCCAGTTTTAACTGACAGTATATGTTTTACAAATTTTATGTTATATTGAGGAGTTCAAACTTTGCTTAATAGATTACGCAAAAACAAACACAAAAAACTAACACATCTCTTACCCCCGTCTGACCGTAATCGCGACCCAATGTTCAAAGTGTAGTTCGCGCCTGGTTGCAGACTGAAGTTGCCATACAAATCGTAACCCTTGGTTCCATTCGAACGTACAATGTCCACTCGAAGTTGATAAGAACCACTTGAGGTTATTTCGTGAATGTATTTAAGACCTGGATTTGAAAACACTTCAAACTTACTCATGTTATCAACATGTATAGTGTTTGTCTCCGAAGACTGATCCGCATCTCCTAAAAGGAGCATAAGACGAACGAGTACGTACGGCACATGACTACAACACTTGTTGGTCCACAAGAGCCCCTACTGGCGACCGTCGAACGACGAAAGTTGGCTCGGTTTGGATACGTCACATGGGCAAGGCTTTCGGTGCAAGACTTTTCTCCTGGTTATTCTAGAGGAAGGTCGACGTCTTGAAAGTCAGAAGAAAATCTGGATAATATAAAAGAACGGTCATCCCTTCTCATGGATGAATTACTCTCAGCAGCATACACCAGACCTGACTGGAGGAGGATTTCTATATCTTCGTCCCTCATTTCTTCCCATCGGCCAAACCGGTCAATGGATTTATGATGATGATGATGATGATGATGAGTTGACAGGCTGTATTCAATTAATATTTGACCTTAAACATCTAAGTAAGACTTTGATTAAAGGAATGGAAACGGTCTTACACGCGACGCGCTGTGTCCTTATATTGAACTTTGTGGAAAGTTGTTTTTGAATGCATGATGAATTTACCGTCAAATTCTGCATTCTGCCAAATTTTTAGGTGGCCTTGATATTTTAGCTCGGGAGACTGATCTTTTACGTGACAAGTCGTCTCCATATGTTGAACATGTGTGAACAATAAGTTTATTGTGTATAATTAAGTGACCTGTAAAGAAGCCCCATTAGTTCCAAACTATACCTTTGGCATGCTGTTTTATGATCAAGTTTGACATTTGAACTCTAAGTGTTCCTTGAAACCTCAAAAGTGTGACATTTGGCTTTTGTCTAAGTGACACGGTTCCTTTGCGCGACACGGCATCTCGACAAAGTGATCGTGACGTTACAGTCCGGAAGCACGCACCAACAAACACATGCACGTTAAATAATTTAACCATTCTGAAAGTTATATTGCGTTTTCCGAACGCGGGCTTGGTAATAACTACATACGTGTCTGCAGCATACAGAATTTTGGAAACGTATACTCTATAGTGGAAAAATAGAAAAGGGCCCTGATTCTGCCATAACTTGATGCAGCAACATTTTTTTAACGATCATATACACATTTAAGTCATTTAACTGTGAACGTTTTAGCAAGATCAAGCTGTTGTTAAAAAGGAGTCAAAGATCATACAATTATGGGACTTACTATTTTTGAAAAAAAGGATTATAATTCCGCCCAAACCAGTTGCAGCTAAAATTCTTTTCTTAAATAATCAACACTTCAATGAAATTTAGCTGGTAATGAGGTATTGAAAAACACGGGGCGTGGAATATATTTTCTATAGTAGAAAAACAGACAAAGGGACACAACTCGCCGAAGTAAAAAGTCCTTAATTTACTATCATCAACACACACGATATGGTAACGTGTAAAAATAGACAGAGGCCAAATTCTGAAGAACAAAAACATGTCGCAATAAATATTCCTTTCTTTACGGTCATATACAAATCAATGTCTTTCAACCGTAAAAGCTGCAGCGAGATATACCGTGTAGGTAAAGAGAAGTTCAAAACACAAGCTTAATTTCATTGAACGTAGAAACTCCGTGCGGACGGACGGACAAGTGTAATGCGTAATGTCTGCCATTCCGTGGCGGCTTAATATTATTTTGCTATAAGGACCATAAATCCAGTCATGTGAAAACAAAGTGGAACTCTATTTGCCTGAGTTCATTATTATAACTGATTCAACGCTTATAATTGGATGCAGCTAACAAACGCCAGTTTAATAAAAATAATAGTATTATGATTTAAAATCTGTTTAAGTGCATCCAGACATCGCCCTCCTCAAAAAAGTTTAAAAAAACATGTTAGTGTTTGACAGTTGTTTTTGTGTTTGTTTTTGCGTAGTCTATTAAGCAAAGTTTGAACTCCTATATATAACATAACATTTCTAAAACATATACTGTCAGTTAAAGTTAGTGCATGAAACATCAAAGCATCACAATTTGAATAACACTGCACTTAAAGAGAATATGTTACGATTTAATGTCAATTATCTACGAGATGTTTAGATGCGATCAAGAGCTCGATGAAAGAAAAACAACTGTCAAACACATCTCTATTTTTATTGTTGGTTGTACAAAGCAAACATTTCAAAGCTGATTTGAATAGGTTTCCGAAAAACCTGAATAAAATAGTACACTCTTTATTGCTGTCAAAATTCATTGAAGAAATAGCAATTGTCTTCCCAACCTAATTAAGAGGATTTAACGATATCGGACGCGTTTCATAAAGTTCGTACGAACGGTTTTCTTTCGAAAGATTACTTACACAGATCGTTAGAAAATCCCCCAGCGTTTTGTAAAAACCGCTTTTTTACATTAGAAAATCACAAATACCTTTGTCATCGAATCCAAAGCGTGATTGTGTTGGGTACATGATGCAATATCGTCGTCTATTAAATCGCGCACACAGATAATTGCTTCTCGTGAAAGTCTATATCTTTCGACGATTTCGGAATCTCTAAAATCAACTATAGGTATTATTCTTTCTTGCAAAATAATCCCGCCCGATTGATTGGTCATGAAGAACGGAGCACATGCATATGTAATTAAGCGGCTCTTTGGATTAACATATGTTTCAGCGCAATAATACAAGCAAGCTTCAGTTAACAATAAATAGTTAAGCATGAGTGCATATATTTTTCTTTTATATATAGTTACTCATGTCTGCCATGTTGGCATGTGGACGTTAACTCCAAGGCGCAAAGATGCCACATAATTCACACCAAAACGTGAGATATGTATGATTTATTTCAAATGTAAATGATTTTTTCGGCGTAGCTGTTTAATGTCAATTTTGACCTTACTTGACCTTTGTAAGTGTCCAATAAAATTCAAATAACATTTCCCGCGGCTAGACACGAATGAATACACTTCATTTATTCAATTGGCTGATTTGAGCATACCACCAGAACATTGGAAACATGACCGCGTCTTTGTATCACTGTTTTACTGCGTGTTCAGCATGAAACAATTTTATCTCTCATGAAAAGGCTTGATAGATAGAACAGTTTTACACTCAACTCTTGACATCAATACAGTGTGTGCGTGCACCTTTTATTTTCAGAGGATTGCCAGCGCCAGAGCGTTTGTACTTAAAGGCTGTGTTCTATTATTTAGTAATTACTTCCATATTCCTGTCTGTGCTCTAGTATAATTAAGTTCATAAAAGTATCGTTTTTTCCCTATCCTGATATTCGTTTTGGCCAAACCATTTTAAATTGTTTTCGAAATTGAACATTTAACATGAAAAAGTATAAAGTTTTGAACAGGCCGTCGTTCCAGCAGTGGAAGCGTGGCCTCACTTTAATGCATTGCATTCCAACCCGCAAGGTATCGGGGTCAGTTTGCCGCCAGTAAAATAATCGTTATATAATATAGACGCTATCGCGTGAACTAGGTCAACTGGAATTTTCTTTGGACCAGAAATATGTTAAATGAAGATCTTCAGCGATATATTTATGGAATGGCAATAATAGATTCTTAATGTGTTTTCAACAATACCATGATAAATATTATTTTTGATTAATTTAACATAAATTATTCCACCATATTGACTAATGTATTAAGCATGAGCGCGATGATTCTCGATACTGTTAATAATCGAATCAAATAGCAATGCCCGACAAACCACTTAAACAGGTTTGTTCGAAGAACGCGCGTATAAATATGTAAAATATGTACGGATACATCGCGTGTGGCCGGTTGACTCATATGTTTTTATTTCACTTCCATTCTTCTTTTGGTTTTCTGTTTTGTATCTATAGGTTTATGACCGTTAATATGTAATAATGTGAAATAAGCCTTGAAAACTCCGCGTTACATCCCGTACTGCGTGTGATGCAGCTAAGAATTGTACAAAAAAAGACATTCGCTATCTTTGATCTCATTCATTGAACTCTTTACCTTTCACCAACTCCAACTACGATCAACGCCGTATATCTGTTTTTTTTAAAGAAATTTCTTGTTTAACTATCTAACCATTTATTTATTCAGACTATGTATAATTAAACTGATCGTACCGTCCAGCCTCCTCCATCCGTCTCCATGTCACAGTACACCTGTATCTTGGTGTGAGTGAGAGGGGTGGTGATGGTGTACACACCACTTAGACGAGCAGCACCACTGCGTAGTAGCTCGGAGCAATCTTTCACTAAGTGAAGAGCAACAAAAATATATCAAAACATGTTCTTGATATTTTCTCAGTATTGCAGTATGCATCTATTTTGTTTGTAGCAAAAAAAAAATACCTTGACATTTATCAATACGATCATATTGTAAAATTGTTATATCAAAGTACGGCTATTTTTACTTTATATTTGCCCATGTCGTAATAACATTGGGCCCATTATTTTCATAGCCATTGCTATAAAATGAGATGATGAGTTGAATACATTGTCATCAGTTTATTGATTACTAGTAATACGAACTGGTTAAAACATGAAAGATATTACTTCCACATGAAAATGTGTTGCAATCTTGCGTTTGCGTCGTTATGCCTGGGCAATCTGTCCCGCCGTGTAGCGGTACAGGATTGGTGCAAGCTCGAGTCCGTATCTGGTTCCAGTGAGGTGTACACAAGTCAGTCCATGAGCCTCACTGTCAGTCCACTTAAAACAGTAACTTATATTACATATAGCACATTACGCGCTGGAAAGAACATTAACATAACGTAAAAGTCCAGAATGGGATACCTGCACGAAAATGAAACATTGTCAGTAATGAATTATTTATAATTACAACGGGCTTTTCGAATTATTGACACATTCGAATAAATATCTGTAAATCTCTCAATAGATACCATATATCATTCCAATATTATAATAATATGCATATATCATTACAAATTTAATACCTTTCACAATTTATAGAAGAAAATAGAATGTTACTGTAAAAAACGTTTGTGTAACAGCCTTTTGCTGGCGTCATTTGGACAGAACAGTAACTCTTATTTCAAAATTATCTGTTGTATATTTCACATGTATCATTGCGTCAGGGATTTGGGAGTGATGGAAGAGTGTATATTTTGCAGATCACAGCACCATCTTGCTGTTCTAATCACAACTGTAGTAGGTATTCGAATTTAGCCGTGAATATGATCCTTTCAAAAATAAAACCTGTATTAATGACCCTCCAAACTATATTTCAAACTACATATTTCAAACTACATATTTTAATATTGCTACGTAATTATGTATTGAATGTAAAATGAATCGCGTATTTAGACCGTTACTAACGGTAGCAGGATACATTGTTTGGATATTGTTAATTAAACAATCCCGTATTTATATCCGACAGTAGGAGTACATAGGATTGTAGGTATCGCACAATTTTATAAACTAGTATTGGCATTGAAATGATCAATTTGACCTGGCCCTTATTATGAAATTCATAAAAGTGCTCGAATCATATCATAACTGTATCATAACATAACATATCATAACCTAACTAGCTCAAATACGTAATATTAAGTTGATGGAGAATGGCTTTGCCTTATATGATCTTATTGATAAAAATACCACAATAGCCCCGTATTTACGCACCTGAATTTACTTTACTACAAAAGAAAAGCAAGATTTCCATGATGCCTGGCTACCTTTGACCACTTAGTCAATATTTTAATGGTTTGTTAGAAGACCACTATATGATAGTACATATTAAATACCAAAACCTCTGGGCCTTGCGTTTCCAGATGAGAAAACTTTAAAAGTCATATTTTGGAGTTCATATGCATGTATAATAAATAGAAATATATTAATCATGTAATTCCCTGGGGTGTGGCCGGTTCAGCTACAATGGGCATTATTTGAAAAAAATTTGAACAGGACCACTAGATATTGCTTGAGACCAAATATATAGGTGATCATGAAGCTTAATAATTTGGGAGAAGATTGTTAAAGCTTTTACTATTTACATATAAGGAAACCAAGAGACCAATTATGTAAGGGCAAATTTGACACGATATGAACACACTTGATAGAGGACAACCATACAATTCTACAATACAAATACGAACCTCTGCGCCTTGCGGTTACAGAGAAGATACATATAAATTAGGTGATCCCAGGTCTCGTTTAGTTTTTACCTCCAGGTGATAATTTGAGCAGACGTATAATAGGACTTCTATACGATTTCATACAAACAATATTCAACCACTAAGACTCGCAGTTTCGGAGATCTCTTATTTATCTCATTAAAACATTTTTAGCTCTTGTGACCTAGATTTAAAGCAGACCATTTGAACAATCAAAGAAATATTTCTGAGATGATTCGTTAACATATGCTAAGCCGTTTAGGATTAATTGAAGCAAATTGTTTATTACGAAAACCGCAAGACACACCATACGCGACACACGACTACGGACGTCTGACAACTGCCCACCATAATATATCACCATGAGTACTTCGTGCTCAAGTATGCTAAAATATAAGTACCTCTAGTTTGGCAACTTGTGTTACACAGGTCATCTTCGCAACAGTAGAGACAATCATGCAGACCATTTGACCTTGTTAGAGTGGAGGTTATTTGACTGCTTCTACCAATGAGGGCGCCTCCAGGGTGGGAGACACAGTGCTGAAATATTTATGTCTTTGCATTTCCGGGATTTCAGACGGAAATAAACGTATTTGAATATCAACATATATACATTAGCACAAATTAGAAATTTGGTCGACATAGCAGATATAATGCGGCTATTAAATACAATATACTCACATTAATATTCGTTCTTTAATTGTGATTCATGCATGTTATTATACCACCATTCTCATATAAGATATCAGCATTTGACGAGTATAAAGAATGAACAGGTATATATTAGTGCATAAGTACAGTACAGAACGAAAACATAAATAAACCAATTAATAAATAAACGCATTGACTATAATACGTACGTCTTTTGGCAAGCAGCTGGATGTAAATAGTATGGTTCCAAAAGTGTCCTCACCACTGAGACTGCACACCTATGTATATTGACATGCGTTTCAACAAAGAGAGAACTAACAATCACGTGTTAGTGAAACATGATGGTTGTGTTTTACTTACAAGAGAACAGATAAATCACGTTTGCAAAACGGAAAAAAGGCTGGATAACTAGCTAGGAACATTTGATTTCATTGAATTGTCATTTACGCTTTTAAGTTGACTATATGTTATATTGCAATGTATTCATAATGTAGTGAAGAGAGATACAATAATAATGTGCTGTGTGTCTTTGTGACTATTTATTTTTGAAAACAGTTATTATGTGAATCATTATCTAATTTAAGCAGAATAGGGTAGTGATTCAGGCTGTCCATTTCGATTTTAAAAATCGAATTAGAAATGTATTCCGCCCCGGTCTCCTTGCCCAAAAGATATTAGGACAAGTGGATCGAGGTTCTTTAATCGACTACGTTTACGATATTATAATAGAAATGAAAACTGTTTTATTTAATACCTAAACATGTATCTCACACTGGTCAACCCGGATGCAAACAAGAATTACACAGCATGTTAAACGTTGTTACGACAAGCATTAAGAAGACGATTTGCATCAAAATGTTCTAACAAACACGTGTGTGATTGTTTTGAAGTCTCACGATAATGCGATGAAGTAATAACATAATAAAATATCGTGAACATTAATAACATTTTATCTTTGAACATTTATTCATGAGATTAAACAAATAAACTCTATGTATGACTAATTCATATACAGTTGCATCAAATCCGGATCATTAGTTCATTATATTTCGCAAGAAAACGAATCATTCTTAAAATTATTTCATATTTGTAATTAGTGGGAAACAGTTCACTGATAAATCGTTCGATCGAAACGACCAGATAATTGAAGCTTCATAAATCTTAATTTAGATTAATATGTGTGCTGGTAAGTTAGAGATCTCACCAGATTGAAAAAAAGTATTTCATCCTTGACATTGGAACATTGTTCAAGGGAAGAACCTCGCTCGTTAAAATGTAGTATTAGTTGCAAATTTAGGTTGGTTGGAAACGGAATTTTATTTTTATTCGACGTTACTTAGAATGAAATGAGAATAACACATCAGCATTTCTCGCGCTTTAAAACAAAACTTATTAATGTAAAGAATTTAGGTTTATCGATTGTACCATATTATTCATTTTCTTATCTCCATTACCAATGATGATTTTGTACAATTGAAAATGTTAAATGTGGAAAACAGAGTGAAACAACTTAAATTAAGTTATATGCATAAAATTTATTATGGAAAATGTCCTTCATATCTCAGCGAGATATTTGAAAAATCATGAAGATCTGGATAAAAGTAATTTCATAATATCAACTGTGACAAATGCTTATTTTAAAAAAAACATTCAAATACTCTGGGTCTACAGACTGGTATTCACTTCCAGAGGACATCAAAAAAGTGATTTTTTTTAACAAATTTAAAAGAACGGTTAAAAACATCTACAAAACAAACAAACTGAGAGAAGTGAGGACATATATATGTATTATTAATATAAGAATATGACTGTGATATAGAAACAATTGGAATCTGTGATATATACTATTTGAATTGAAATGTTTCCATATTTGCAATAATATGTTTTTAGTTAAGCCTCATGTTTGGTAATGTTTTTTCATTTTTTGTTAACATTGGTTAAGTTGTCGGATTGAAATAAATAAATATAAATCTAAACATACCTCTCCTTCTTGACAAACGTCAATACTATGGCAACGACCTTCAGGTAACGGATTATCACAACTATAGCACACGGGTCTACGTTGAGACGGATATCCTTTATAAAACACATGAAACAAAACGTCAACTTAATTTAATTAAATGTATATTGTTTAAAGCTACTATATGTGTTACGTGTTGTGTCATAACATGGGCTTTAAAGTATTTAATTTAAAAATATATATTTGATGCTGTTTTTTATCCGTATTGTGATAAGCTTTCCATTGCGTCTTATAAGCTATCTGACTTGTGTGATCCTTTGCTTAATATATGCTATTTAATTCAAAGTTCTAGGTTTAAATAAGCGATGCTGTTGACATGATTTTTAAAAAGATGGAGGTGTTTTTTGCTTGGGTGTTGGTGGGATTTGACTGACAGTGTACGCAGTTGACATGCAATTCTAATAGCATAATACAATTTTTTTAATTTATTTCCATAAGATTTTTTAGATCCCACGACGATGTGTCTCATTTTAAAGATTATTTTTCACTTTACCGTCTTCGCCGCATACGACCTGCTTACACATATCCTTGTCACAACACTGGGTACAATGACTCGAACTGGAGGTTGAATTTATGCACGACTGTTTTTAAAATTAAAAACTTGTATTAGGGATAATACATCATCTCACTTATAAACATTATGCCATTCAAGGACTTATATATCAAAATCATCTACTGATACAATATATGTACTAAACATATACCTATTACCATGAATTCCCAGAAACCAAAAACAAAATGAGCACCGAAGTGGGAATGGAATCAGTTAACGTTTACATATTTTTCTTTGCAATATTTATTAAAAAGGGTTTTTCACGCATACACGTTTTGCGAGACATCCAAGGTGGAAGCCTATTTCACTAAAGGCATTTGTCTGTCTCTCAACAAAGCACGACTGAAAATAACAAGCAGGAACTACGTTTAATATCTCGACATCAATTCAATCATTACAACTTGCAAACAGCAAATAACGAGTAAGTGTTTGCTTCGTGTAAAGACTATACTGCATTTAATAGTTAATTTTGGAATCAGTAGTTCGTTAAATCTCAAAATAACATGCTAAATTATTTGTCCAAAATTGGGTTATCATACTTCTTGATTCCCATGATAATTTAGCACCTGTTAAAGTACCATTTTAATCTGAATTGATTCAACGGCGCTTAAGTTAACACGATAAATGGCGCTTTGAAGTTAAAAAAACTTTCATACAGATCAGAAATATTTGATTTGAAATCAGTAAAATATTATGATTTCATTCACAATATTGTAACTCTTGCTAATACGTATACATGTACGAAAATTGAAATAATTTCGTAATTTTAATAAATATCTGTTATAGATACCAGATACTGATAGTTACAATGCATAGACACTTTTAGCTAATTAGTTTGTTTTGACGACGCAACCGACTCAAATAATGATGCAAATGTTTGTTTAACACAAATATAATATGTCATGATATACTACAGACACATTTACAATTGAAACGCACATAAAATACATTCAATTGTGACAAAGACATACAGCCGGTGTGACCGACCCATGACATCTTCACATTATCTCAATGACCTTTATATAGTCCAAATTCATGAATGTTCTTCATAGAGCATCATTGCTATGGACTGGCTTAGAAAAGAGAGGCTAATTTTTTTTACCTTCAAACAAGTCTGTGACATTTTGTCAATATTGCGTAATTATGCTAAGACTGACGGCCGGACGGACTGACGGAAGATGGCTTTCCTATAAAACCCCTTCCGCTTTGAGGCGGGGATAACAAAAAATATACAACAACGCTATACATTATTTACATCATCGTCCGGACATGAGATGGCCGATTTACAGTGTCGTGGCTGCACCACGTAGTCGCACTTCAGACAGGTCAGTGCGTCAACTGTGCAAAAAGATTGTGAGGGAAATTACAACTGTCTCCGAAATGTAATAAATACACATCCAATTAATATAAATACGGCGTCATTATGTGAAAGATCAAATCTTTACTTTTAATTGCGTACTGGAAATAAATTAAGTTGTATGAACTATCAATATGCGATTAACGTTTGTACCATTTGGCCCGAATATGTAGATTTACCAGATCGCAACCAATGCTGTAGAAACTTTCATTCTGAAAGGTTAACATATTCGTTATAGAAAACAAAATTGTTCAGACGCGAAAGAGGTAATGACGCGATAAAACGAATTCAAAAGCATATATATATATATACTTTATCGCGATAAGACGAAACCAAATATATATATATACTTTGTGTCTTTTTTAAGAATTTGTTTCATTATTATGTAAAAAACACACAATATAGACCGTCAAGAAAGAAGCCAAACCCAAACTTACGTGATAATCAAACAAAACTATACAGAAGAATGACACTGCTGACGTGGATAGAAGAGATACAATGTTCTACATTCAGTGTAACTGATAAACTATGATCACGCTCGGCACATCCTCGACATCATTATGGAACGTTGTAGATGCAATAGTTTGAAACTCAACGCACGACTTGCAAACGATGCGTCGGACATATCAATTTTTTTATTGATTTCAAAGATTTTACCTTAACCTTGAAAGTCGCCGGTTGGTTTTCGCGCGTGTCACACCATATTATGCACATTATTTAAAACTCCTTCAAGTCATTATCATGTTATACAACAAATAAGCCCTAATAGGACAATACAATGCTGTAGTTTAACATTTTGCCTAAAAAATGTGATCTTATCCCTGGCGTTTGACCTTACAAACCTAATCGGTGTTACTATCCGTTTTATATTGATTGTCTTTTGTTAAAATGAGGTCTCATCTAAACGAAAATCGGTTGCAGGCGGAAAGTGTTGTACCTGATTAGCGTGTTTGGCTTGCGGATGCTAAAATGGAACGACAATTTTAAGTGCATTAAGCACAGTTTTCCCTGAACGGTGCTCATCTATGGCAAGGAGCCAATTGCAAAACAGTGTGACACAGGCTTAAAAGTACGAGGCATTACACGCACATACGCAGCAAACATAGACGTTCTATATTCTCCAGTAAGTGTACTAAATGTTAACATTCAAGCCGTGCTTGCTACATGCGCATTACATGAAGGGCATCGTGTAAATCAAATAGACTTGAAATGTGATTCAGTTGGATTGTAAATACAATTTAGCCTCGCTCTGGGGAAAGAGGGTCAATGCATTCTGCACAATCAGGGACAAACCTTTCCGCTTATAATGCACATGCTTTAAGCCCTGTTTTCCCAGAACGAGGCCCATTTAAGCACTAAAGCTTTTTATCTGATCAGATGTTCAATAATTAAACATAATTGACCACCTTTCTAAATATATCATGCAGTGACGCAGCAGAGGTTCAAGAAGTAAGTAATATTATTTAAGTATTTTCTAGGCATTGTTAATTTCAATTCACTCGTAATATATAACAATTCGTGATTAGTTTTTGTTCGTCCGTATTGCGTAAAATAATGTTAAAATGACAGGTACTTTTCTGACCCTTATTATTTAAGTACAATTTTAACTGCAAGGCACGAGTTGATATTGCCATATTAACACAAATGGCAACAAATAAGACTCGTATGGTTAAGGGAAAGGCTATAAATGGCCTACAATACGTCTCATTACAACCATATTTACCGCATGCAAAATATACTATAATTGGTTAAGATGGAATATTTGCTTTTAATGAAGGCATTAAAGTAGGAACATGTTGTAATTATTGCAAGCATCTTTAACAATTTATGGATATGATTTCAGAACCTTCAACTTGTTTATAATATACACGTACAGGTATATTATATGTTTGAGAATTAAATATCATTCACAATGTGAGCCGCGTTCTGGGAAAAGGGGGCTTAATGAATGTGCGTAAAGTGTCGTCCCAGCATAGCCTGTACAGTTCGCACATCCTAAACAGTAACGACCATTTCAGCCTTGCTTGGAATTGACACGAACACTTCGATACAACTTCCATAAAAGTGGAAAACGTCGTCCCTGATAAGCATGCGCAATTCGCCCATTTTTTTCCAAAACGAGGCTAATATAGCCTACATCTTGATCCTAGTGAATGCTTTGAACGCACCGATTGTGTGAAACGCTTCATCTTAAAGAGCGTGAACTCAACTAAACACCTACTAAAACCAACATCCATTTTTTGGACATTGTGTAAGTTGTTCTATCCGATCATTATGGAGTGCCTACCAAGCTTTTGCATTCGATATCCATTATATTTAAAAAGTGATACATGTAAAAGCAACTTATCATTTAAATGCCTACATAAAAATTTAAAATACTGTCATACGCACCGAATACATATTGTAAATAATATGTATGTAAGAAGTGAGTGACATGAAGTTCATATATGTGAATGTAATTTTCCGCAAAACAGTTGAAAATATTTTTGAATATTTAATTTCTATATGTGTCAATCACTGGAAAGTGTTAATAAAATGCTGTTTGTTGTGGTTATATTGAAGCGGGTATATACGATCTTAATCCCCTTTTAAAACAGATAGAACGTTGATTAATCATAAGCTAGAATACAAGTTTACAAGAAGTAGTACCAGAAAATAAACGAAAGAAAAGCTTTATTCATCGTAAATGATTTCCCGCAGACTGATGCATTCTGTGCCTTCAATCATTGGCCTAAACATGGTGGCACAGTTTTATGAACATCGTTCAATGGGCATAGGGGTTGTGCATCGGACACGAAAATAACGGCTCAAACATTTAACCTTGAAGAATTGAGCTAGCGTATCTGACTCTTTCCTTCTGCACAGTGTCTCAACTCTCAATGCCATTAACATTTGAGTAAAGTTTTATTGAAAAACATGTCAATGGTTTAAAGTGATTTGAAGCGGACAAAAAAGTGTAACGGACTGATTTACTGACGGACTTACGAATGGATCGACCGACCGACCGATTGACTGAATGACGGATGAACGGACGAAGGGCATTATTTATTATAACCACCTGTTTTGCGGCGGGGAATTAAAATGGCTCACTTTGGTGCATGATAAGAATATTCCAACTTGCAGAAATCATTAACATTCAAATGTATAACGCTACCTGCCTAAACAGAAATGAACTAGCATTTCTTCTCTTTTTGAGCGATATTTACATATGTGCACAATGTACACCATAGCTAATTTGTTCTAGTCTTTTATATACACAATACTTTGTTACGGCATAGTTTGACGTTAGCAACATGATAGTGGCAGGTTAGCTCACCCTTTGATGTAGGCGAACATTTGTGGCGAGTAATTTGGAAATCCTCAATGCATGAGGAAAGACAGCCGACATACGCTTCGGTATGGATCGAAAATCCGACGGGTATAGTTACTCCGATTTAAATAGACAGTCGCAAATTTCGGTAAAATCATCAAATTCATTGAAGAGTATGAAACAAGTGTATCTCAAATAGGCATGTGTAGTCGATGCAATAATAGATTCAAACCCAACCTACGAATTGCAAACAATGCATAGGACATCTTTTTTTATATCCTTTTTACATGATTTGTAACAGCAGGTCAATTGAAAAAAATAATTCTCAGCTAAACATACGTGTGTTTCCTAAAAAATAATTGCCGGATCAATTGCTTTTGTTTTATAATTGAAGAAAGCGTGGTGTCCAAAAATACCTAATGTCCGAGACAGATTTTTGGACCAAAACGTGATAAAAGCATGCCACTTCGTCCTCTTGCATTACACAAGCGTTCTTCAGAAGCACCTGCAGCCGGCGATTTCACCAGTTTCTAATAATCTCGGCGCCGGTTACTTTTCCCCAAAAGATCAATTTAATTCAGCGAAAAAAAACGCCTGTTTTAATTCAGGGAACTTGCTGCTCAAAATTTTACGGAAAACACTACTTTCACTCGTGACAAACTTAACATTTGTTGTTTAAATGTTTAAAGTGACTATACGTTTTAAATGTCAATTTAATCATTTACTAAATCTTAAAGCATCGAGTGAATATGAAATATGAATTCAATACATATACCATCTTTTAATGATACTATAAATGAGTCGCGTTCTGAGAAAGCTGGGCTTAATGCATGTGCGTAAAGTGTCGTCCCAGATTAGCCTGTGAAGTCCGCACAGGAATTTGGTGGTTTCAACGACTTGCAATGGATCAATAGGTATAAGTCATTTCGCAAATGATAAGTGTCAGTCTGCTTCAATCGCCTTCTTCTTTTAAATTAGAGGAATTAAAGAAAATTTTGATGAAACATGCGCATCGGTTTGTGTTCGGTTATTAATATCGTTGTGATTTTTGAACCCATATGAAGTTTACAAACACATTTTTAAATTCTTTGATACAAAATCAATAATGGGGAAAAGCATATGACAGAGGGGTAAACATCCAGTGGGAAAAGTCGATAGTTGGCGGAGCTTTAAAGCGAGATTATACGATTTTTATATGTGTTAAATGTAATATATTGATAAAAATATATTACAATAACACAAAATAGGCAAGAAAAATTATACATTGAAGACAAATTTCATAAAATGCAGCAAAGACATATTAGCGCCCCTAGCCGATTATGACGAAGATTTTGTGCACATATTTTCCTGCATTAACCGAAACATTCGTCTTTTTATTAGGATCGGAGTTAGTGTTCGTGTGTCGAATGAAGAGATATCGTTGCAGGAATTTAAAATGCACCGTTAAACTAAATTTAGATTCACATCATACATACATGATATACATGCTGGAGAATTCGACTGTACAGACATTTTCGATTTCATAATTAAATATCTGGCTTATTATACATTTTTCGATACATTTTCTTCTTAAATTTTATTTTAATTTATATTGAAATATATGTATAATACGTTTTATAAACATTGTATATAAATTCATAAATATTTGACAAAATCGCATAATCTCGCTTTTGAGAAGACAAAGAACCTGGTAGAGCGATGTAATGGATCAAACCTTCTTCATTAAAATACTAGAATAAACGCTTATATTGTAAATCAAGAACAGTCAGATTGTAAAAAAACATTGGTTTGTTGACATTAAGGCCACCGTGTTTGGTCAAGGAAATTAAGATCGTAATCGCACCTCGAGTTTTGCTTTTTAAAAGAGCAATGCGTTCAAAACGGCTTGATGAGATACTAGGATGTTCGATTTTCCGTCCAGTATCTTTATTTTAGGAACTGGAAAATATTTAGAAGGAAATAACCTCAATGATTTGATACAACTCGGAAAAACCGACATGTCATGAACTAATAGCCCGAAATAATATCGGTGACTTGAAAATACAAATGCTATCACAGTTTAACACACTTTCACTAAATTTATGATTACAAGCACGAAGCGTAACTTAAATATGATTAAGCAGCATATATACATTCAATTTTAGAAATACTGAACAATTATGATTTAAGAAAGATTTCCAGGTAGTATGGACGTAAAAATACAGTGAGAACTATTCAACTATGTACAAGATTAAAATGGTGTTGAGAAAGATAATATGGCAAGTTTTATTTGTATGTATATACAAATATACATACATATTTATATGTCAACCCTTGAAGATACGTGTTTTGCAGTCGAATAATAGATCTATGCATTAAAGACAATACTAATAAAGCTTAACCGGCATGCACATTATTTGCAAACTTTAATGGTACGAAAAACAGGTAAAATATACAACAGATGGTTAAAACGATCATGGAGAGTTTAATATTCAACTCAGCATCCCTATTTAATGGCAACAATTAAAATAACATTTAATTAAATTTTAGTTTGTTTTTTTACTCGAGTGTACATTCAATAATTCCATCGCAATTCACTGTTAAGAGCTCTTAACAGGAGTTTTGATTTTACATACTCATTAATGAAAAAAAATCGCAAGGTAGCAGTTTTATACGCATACATACGACAATCCTTTCTCGTGTTATACGTATGCACAGGCCAATACTTTCTAGTGTTTTAAGCATACAGACGACAACTCTTACAAGTGTTTTAAGCAAACATACGACAATACTTACAAATGTTTTATGCAAACATACGATAATACTAAGAAGTGTTTAAGCATACATACGACAATACTTACACGTGTTTTAAGCATACATACGACAGTGCTTACAAGTGTTTAAAGAATACATATGACACAACTTACAAGTGTTTTAAGCATACATGGGACAAAACTTACATGCGTTATAACAAAACATACGACAATACTAACAAGTGTTATAAGAATACATACGGCAATAATTAATATAGTAATACGCATGCATGCGACAATACTAATTAGTTGTTAAATGAAACCATGCCAAGAAATCACTCAGCAAAAAACAAAAAAAGAGAGAAAAATTGAACTAAAAATATCAAAAGAAACATTATGAAACATTATGACATATGGTTTAATTGCATAGCCCTTTTTCATGTACATTCGACCACTTTTTTTAAAGAGTTAAACTGGATTGTTTATACTAAATGAATCAATTGTAAAACAAGTAAGACTTGTAATACTAAAGTTTATGTCTTTACAACAATAGCATGCAAACTATTTAAATTTATGATATTTCCTAAGACAAAACCAGACCAAATCTGGGCACCCTAGCAAACCTTATTAGTTCATATATTTCCTATCAATCTATTAAGTTTGATGGGAAAATACTAAACTTATGTTTTAATTTTGATTAAAATAATGAATACATCTTATTTAATAAAAATCAATAAGAACCTGTTAATAGTAAATATTATCAAATAATTGGAATGGACACATAATGAAAAGTGATATGCTTGTTAATTTCAAAACAAATTAAAATTTTGTCCAAATAAAATCGAAAATGCCTTTTTGCAGCAAAAAAACAATTACAATTATGTGGAAAATTTTCTTACTTAAGATGACTTATTCAAGTTTAATCATAAATATTTAATAAATTGTTATTATGGTCAAAATGGTCAAGTTTTACTTCAATATGTGATAACTGTGAGACATTTTTTCACCCCTTTGCAAACATGTGTGAGTGTTAATGCAACTGGGTTAGGCTTCTATGGTGCATGTTCTCTCTCCAAATCCTTTCAAAATATTAACAAAATAAATAAAGATTACTGATCATTTTCTATCATTAACACCCTTTTACATGCATCTCTTTTTAACATGGTTTTCAAATTATATGCCTTGGCATTTATTATAGAGTATTTATATGTAACAACGTCAACACTCGAGTGATTTAATGCTTTCTCCGATCAGTGCTGAACCTCGGATAGTTTGAAACTGCATGCCCAAGTCCCATGAAAATGCTAGTTACCTAATACGCGCTAAAATAGCATCCATTTTATGACAGGAAATGACGTTAATTTAATGAAAACAATTTCGTTTTGCAGATAAACATTTATTTATGCTTATGTTGGTTAGTACTTGGTGTGAATGGAATATGTGCTTTAATGCCGCTGGGTACGAGCAAAGTGTTTTTACTAGATTTACTCGCGGATCATCAATTACCATTACGTGCATAGAATCAATAAGCAATACTAGTATAAAATCATTATTGACCAATTTTAATGTATTTCTTTTTCATTTTTGATAAGATTTCAACTATGAACCAGGACTGTTAAGTACTATTTTGTAAGTATTTGATGACTGGGCCGGCTTTTTACCACAATTGTTCACACTTCTTTAACAATAATTCCTTCCAATCTGCTTCTTCTTTCAACTTTTCTTTTCTCTTGCCGTCTGAATCAACATCCATTTTGTCTAGGTACTTATTTATCACATTGTTGAAGTCGACTGGTTTGTCTGCATGCACGTGATGATCAGCGTCTTTTATCACCTTAAAATATTAAGACAAAATTAACTTTAGCAAATTTCTATCATAATAAAGTAAATTTGCAGTATTATCCGATCATCGCTTGTCAACCCTGTCATACAAAATAGAACAAGTTTGTGTTATTTTACAACAAGCATATGGTGAAAATAGTGACTTTGGATAAATGTAAATCAATAATCAAGTATACACTGTTTGTGGCGCATGACATTACAACAGTTTGTAAGTGGAATATTATTCAACAACTTCACAAGATGTCAATACAATATTCATCGTTCAAGTATGTTCAGATATTCATACATAAAGTTCAATGTCAACTTTAAAGACCCTTAATGAAAGTGTGGATTTTGTCCCTTATGTTTTAAAGTTTTATAACATAAAAACGTATTTTTTACCTGTTGCATTGTCCGGGACAAGCTTATTTGAGGAAACTAGTAAATAGTGTGCATATATATAAATATACATATGCCATAATACGAGGGGCAATCACACATTGAGTGAACAGTGTCTTTAATTCCAAATGTGTATGACAATAATGTATTTAACAGTAAATTATTATACCATCTATACAAATTTATATAAATTGTAATGAAGCAATATTTAATGTGTGTTAATTAAGCTGTTCTTACTCATAATGTTTTTTTAATAAATCAGTGTATTACAATAAAATATGTGTCCTACTTTCAAACAGAAACAGGGTCATGCTGATTGTGTTCATGGACCACCGGTGTATCCTGCCATTTTGATTACGTTTATGGACCACAGCGGTATTCTTTCATTTTTCCTCCAAGTATGACTTGAACTTTAAGGTATTGTGAATAGCGTTAAAAGCGACATGTCATCTTGAAATGGTGGTTGTTTGGTGAAATTTATTAAAACATATATAAATATATGACAAAGTTATATTTTCAAGCTGTTTTATGGAAAACTTTGTACTTTGACTTTTAAGCATTATCCTGACATTTAAGGTAGAGAGACAGGTATTATCATCTGATGCTATACCTATATGAACATTTGTTTCGAAGGGAACTTCTAAATTGTTTCATAGCCACATTATTTTTTTATATCTTCGTGTGACCTTGACCTTTATGGAAGGTAGACGAGTGTTTAAAACGAAACGTCATATGTTTATAATACCCATTTGTGGTAATGTATTCCAAAATCATAAAAAGATACATGTATGGCTTAGGCATGTATTTTCAAGCTCTCGTTGGCAATATTCAATCTTTTACTTCTCAAAGTGACAAAGCCCTGTGAAGTAGGGAACGGGACATCCTTGTTTGCATCGACGTGTTAGAATAGGATTTACCAAAGTGGCATACATCTGGATGAAATTGGTAGTGCAACAGCTATACTTTAATTTGAGATTACGGGGATATATACACATTATATTTTACCACAACATCTAAGGCTTTTCCGTTCCGTTGAAACCCATCCATCCATGTGGTATCAAGCCATGTATGAGAGCCATTTATGAAGGTGATTGGTATATCTTTGTGGATCTCAGCCAATTTTCCTCGGTATACCATTGGGCGTTTTGCGTTATCATAATTCGGAGCATGAGAGAGCGTTCGAAAGGCAGCTTCACCGCTGAAAGGTTGACATCAACGCTATTATTCAAAACTTTAAATTTAAATGAAATTTAATGAAAATGATTTTTTTTCTACATAAAGCGATGGAATTTTGACTGAGTCCCCCAACTGTCACCATGGTATTGGAATCGGTGAGTTAATTGGACATACTACAATTTGAAGGTACTATAATTATCAAAGTTTTAAATGTTCTTTTTAAATAGGCAGCTACGAACCAATAATTTATTGCAGTACTTAAATAAAAAATATATATAAAAACAAGGAAATGCCTAGAATACTTAAAATATAAACATACTGTTTTTCAAAATTGATGATGATAATTAAATTGCCTTATGGAAAAGCCTTTATTAAATCAGCAAGTGAATATGTTAAGTAGTTGAAGGAACAGCTAAAATAAAAGTTAAGTGTTTGCTTGGTATTTCACATTTTTTCGCGATCTTTATAATTCACAAAACGATTTTTGTCAGTTTATATTAACATTAAAATTATAAATATTAAATACAAAGACCCAGTTACTAAAGTGGTGAACATGCCTTTTCAGCCAGATCACACTATTGTGTCTTACTTTAAAAATGACAACACAAAACAATGTGAGCTCGTGAAATTTAATAACGAATTTTAAATTTGCCTTGTTTGAATGGGGTAAGAAAAACATGTCACAAATATTGATGTTATGTATTTTTTTTATTGTTTTGCAATTGAATCATTCTGCAAAATGCAATCTGAAGTAATTTTTACAGATTTGTGCCTAAAATGATCGCTTAGTTCACAAGCCAACATATTCATAAATTGGCTAATACATTGAGGCAACTATCAGTTTATATCAAGAATCTCCGTAAAAGCTACATGTTAAAATATCGATTAACTTCGAGAACCTTCCCTGTTACCGCAAGGTTCAGGGCTTGGACGTGTTGTGTATCTACGCATATTTTTGTACTTGTATGTTTGTTCAAGCTATTCACATGGATCAAAACTAGCTAGGTGTCACTTATACCGAACATACCTTTAAAAATGTCCTCTGCAACCGCAAGGGTTAGGTGTTTAATATTTGGTGTGCAACATCGTATTGTGGTCCTGTAGTTTGTTCAAATTATTCCCCTCTCTACTGGTTTTAATGTTTAAAGCAAAATACTATATTTTTCTAATACTACAATGAGCCTGTGTCATTCGGAGTATAACAAAACAAGATACAAACCAAATTGGAATGCTGATCTCAGTTTTTGATGCACGTGCCCTATATTGAGTCAAAAATGTTTTATTCTTGAGTTTAAGCAAGTTTTTTTTCTAAAATTTGACCCGGTGACCTTGTTGTTTTACGAATGATACCCAGAAATCGGCCTAATCATTGTCTCATTTAAAATTCTGTCCAAGCGTCATCAAGATTGAATAATACATTTGGCAATAAGATATTAGATCTTTTTTAAATATTGTATCTGGTAACCTTGTTTTGGACGCACGTGGACCAGACTCAAAATCTGCCTTGATGTTTTCAAGATAAACATTTTGACCAAGTGTCATCGAGATTTGATGCGAATGTTGCCTCTTGAGTAGATACGAGCTAATAGTTGACGACGAACACCGAAAAAATAAGGTGATCACAATAGATCACCCTGAGCATTGTGTGCTTAAGTGTTGTATACCAATAATAAAATCCCTACGATATAAAAAGGAAATATCTATAATCAATGTGATTAAATGTTATTTCTGTATAAATTAAAGCTGTTTTCAGCGTACCAGTAGATGAAAAAACAACAACATAAAACTGAGGTTGAAAATTCAAATAAAGCATGATTACATACTAGATTAACACTTCTAGAATTGACCCCTACGCTGAGTCTTATCTTATCAGCTCAATACAAGGACGACTGGGTACTTACTGTACTGCGAACATTTGTTTGTATGTATTCATAAATTGTCCATTTACAATAAACAACCATGTTTATTGCAACAGCTCACTCACCTAAGACATATAGGGAAAAACCATGTGCAGACTGTGTAATGTTTAGGTAATAACTGGGATTTTGTCTATTTTTGTACTATGTTAGATTGAATATGGTCTAGGGCATTATAAGAACAAATTAGAGTTGTCACTATATTTATATTAAAATAAGAAACCCCTAGTATGGGGCCAATTTTGACCCCATTGACATAATTTAACCAAACTTACTAGAGGACAACATTATGTTGAACCTCGGTTATAGAAAATCATATGCTGAAACTGGGTTGTTTATCAAGTGTTGTTTCTGTTACATCCATCGTTTTCGATTAATTGGTATTTAATTTATTGTTTTTGCTGTCCTGTGTTATTTCCATAGTTTTTAAATCCATCGCAATTTGGGCTTGAAGATCTCCAATTGCTCACAATGCTTACAAGGGTGTATGAATGGCAGCTTCCATGATAGCGTATGTGGTGAAAATATATTGTGTTTACATTCATTTGCGTCAGATACATATACACTTACATACATATCTTGTTATGCGATGTTAAAAAAACAAAGTACTGCACCTCTTGGTCGCCTGGGTTTATGAATAGAAATATTACTTCAGTTTGCTATATCAACCTATAAAAATTATATGACCCCTGACTATTGCAGTTAAGTAGATGATATCAAGAAGATGTTAAAAAATTAAAAGTATGGCCCCAAACCATATGGTCTAAGAAATGAATTGAAATTTTAATTTTATTTATCTATGGTTTTGTGTATGACCTACATACTAGTATGCAATGAATTGGAATGATTTTAACAACTTTGAAAGATCCCCACATGATCTTGTGAAGTTTTGTTAAAGCCTCAGTTTGCGAATTAGATCGTTGTTTTGCATATAAATCATATAGCGAGAACTACTCTTTACATAAATTCATTGAAATATATTTTTTATTGAGGTTGACATCGAACCTGGTCAAAATCGGTTTTGAAAATCGATAAAATAATATATAAATGACCATGATAAATACATTTAATAGGCGAAAACCATTGCAGCGTCGCGAGTTATGCAAATTATAGCTATATTTAGCTTTCGCTAAACATTATAAGCATAGTGACGATAAATACAAAGGTTAAGCAAAAACGTAGCGTTGCAACTCAGTTTCCGGCTGAAACAGATGTATTTGCATTTGTTCTTACCTTCTCTCCGCTAAATTAGCCCGTAGCAGCCATTTTGTTTGTTTAGGTTTGAAATAACGTATCGAATCATGAATATTAAATAGGTCGTTTTCGTTTCTTACCGTACTCGACCCCAAAATAAAAATCGCTATATTGTTTGTTTTCGACCGATTGCAACCGGATTTTCAGTAATATCCTCAATAAAAACACGTTTTATTACCATTCTGCCTATATATGTAGCAATGACCGGAGACTTTAAATAATACTAGGCGTTAAGGAGGAGAAGTCGTTCAGGGAAATAATTATGCACATCAAGCAACGCACGCTCTAACGAAAGACGGGCAGCACTGTATCCTATAAGATCCTACAAGCTCCTCGTGTTTATATCCGTAAATCTGTTTATTTTCGTCACTTCTACGTCTCTTCTACATTTACCCAATTTTATTATCATATTGATCATCATTCTATATTAGTAAGGAACGTTAAAAAATCTGCCATAATGTTAATTTGTCATAAGATTTTTGATCAGGCAAGACCCATGTCTATACCAACGAAAGTAGTCAGTATTTGGTGGAACAACGATTTTGCAAAATTTCAACATTATTGACGTTAACATAAGCAAGACTTACGTGGGCCTTTGTGCATTGCAATGGTAAATGTAGTCCAGAATTGTGTTATCATCAAACACTTTGTCAAATTTTGTCCTGATTTTATAAAAAATCAGTTTCATCAAGCGAGGACCTACAGCAATTAAGATATGTTTAATAAAGAACGAAACACTACACATACCATAAACAAACAATATTATTACATAGTTGTATATAAAAGCAGTTATTTTTTATAATATTAACTTGATCTTTAAATAATTAAACATTCTCTAAAAACGACCCATCATTAAAAATGAAAACATCCCAATTTTTAAAAAACAATATCCACACTAATGCGAATAATTAAATTAATAACTGAAATGTTTGCAGAATGTACTTGATATCTACATGTTTCAATATGAGTTATTGAAGTGGAGTTTATTTTCATAGTTTTTTTTCCTTTAAATCTGCAATTCCTTAATTCAAAACTGACCAGTCTTATTCAAGAGGTAACAGGTATTTCTAGCAATATATTCTCGTCTCTTCTTATTTGATACATGTTTAATTACTACAAGCATCTACATTATCGAATATTCTTTACACTTCGACAATATTTGTTGCGTCAAAGTATTGTTTTCTAACATCGTAAGCCTCTGAAACAATGTTATCAATACTTGAATTCATTTCTATTCGCATCCATGCCAATTACTCAAATAATTCATGGTTTAACCATACCTCTATTAAAGGGAATGCAGAATAGCATATTTACTGCACCAGTTGGTACTTTATTAATCTAGTTATTTTATTGAATGGTGAAAGTTGTTGCTTACTAACTCACCCAAAGGTCCTGCGGCTCGAAATACAGCAAGAATTTCATACATAAAAATTCTATCAAATTCTTTGAGAACGGTTGGCACTCTTCGGAATGGTTCAGTTTCGAATTCCGACTCTTCTGGAAATCCCCATGGATCAACTAAAAATAATTGTTCTCTATTTTCAGGGTATTTAATAGAATAAGCGCTCGCTAAATAACCACCAAGAGAGTGTCCAAGCAGGGCCATTTTGTCGATTTTTATCTCCTTACGCCATTCTTCAATAGATTCAACAAATTCCTTTTCAATCGGTTGGGCCCTATGGCTAAACTCATGCCTTGAGCTGCGTCCAAACCCAAGAAGGTCAAATGCGTACACTGGTCGTTTCTCTGCCAACGAGTCTATGTTGTGCACCCATACTCCTACCCCACCCCCTAAGCCATGAATCATGACCAAGGGAGTTTTGGGTTTATCTTTGTTCGCAACAATTGTCCGTATACGGTGCTGACTTTGAGGAAGATCAACCCATTTCTTCTCCAAACTGCATTTGATATCTAAACAGAAAAGTGAATCTTTGAATGTTAAATTATAAAGCGTACAGCTTACTAAAGAACACGTACCATATCTGATCATATTTGTTTTTGACAAAGGTAAAGATAATGCGAACATTTTGAAACAATAATAAGAAATGTGTAATTGTTATATAGTTGATGGACCGATTCCGGAACAAATGCTATTTTTCTGCTCCAACATGGACATGCAGAAAATATATCAAATGATAATTAATTAATTATTATTGATGACGATTTAGCCTTAAGTGTTGCATCAGAGTTTTGTTCCTTATTTATATGGCTTATTTATTTATTAATTAAACACATTGTATCAAATAACCTGTTATTTACTCTGCAAATTTATAAACTTAATATTTGAAATTTCAAGCCATCCAATGTCTTCAAAGGACATTATTGAACCTCAAGAATATAAATGATATATTAACCATTCACATAGCTATAATATTTAATACAACATGCCACAAAGAGACACAGTGATTGGTTCCATGAGTAATAAAAATATGAGACAAATACATTATCATAAAATAGTGTTTTTTTTGTCAAACCGACCCACTTATACAAATGTGCCGATCAAATTTCGTGTGTGCCATGAATTAAAATAAAATGTGTTTGGCAACAATTAAGAAGGACATTAATACTTTTTTTCACAACAACACCCAATTAAATACAAGTTCCCCTTTATCAAGCAGTCAATATAATATATCTTTTGGATAAGTCAGATGATATTATAGGTGCAACATGACGTTATTAAGAGGTCTGTGTTTTTAGCATTTCATATACGTTTCGTGTTAAGCTCTTGTTATACTAGAAAAGCGCACACACGATAGGCTGAATGGACAACAGCATATAATATGTTGGAAACCTTTTGCGTAAACAATAACAATTGGATAATATTTATTTTAAATAACGGTAGACTATAAGGAAGGCAGCAAGGAGATGGCAGATTGATTTTTTGGTCGTTTGCCAGGAAAAGTTTGCGAAATACAAATTGTTGTTAAGCATCTTAACGATTTGAGAGTATGAAAATCAACAAAGTAAGGCGCCACATGATATAAGATTCTTTTTTGCAACAAAATATCCATTTGAATTGAAAGACATATTACCAGAAAATAAAATTTAAATACACATGTTTGAATATTTATCATCGATTTTTTTATTCAACTAACGAACGTATCAAACGAACCAACAGGAGCATTTATTTACTAGTATGCCGATAAATATAAATATTTACTTATAATTCCTTTAAAATAACGAGGCCAGTCACATAATGCATATGCAACCACTTACCCCTAAAAATTCATTCCAATACAATCAGAATGATTAGTATTGATCATTTATTTACAGTTGTCAAAGCGTCGTTGTTGTTGTTGATTGGATATTTCTGTGCCAGGCTCTGTCAGTGTAATTCACTGCCAAGCCGGGTTCAAGAGCAATGGCTACTTTCGTTTTCAAGTAAACCAAATTTAGAGTTAAAACAGTTGTTTCAAAGAAAATATAAACTTTTGGAATTTTTTTTTAGAGGTAAGTGGTTGCATATGCATGCATTATGTGACATGCCTCGTTGTTTTAAAGGAATAGGACGCGAGCTATCGATTAAGGGGAAAAACTAAAAAATATTGTTTGAAACTCTGTCGAAGATTTATTCGGGTTGACAAGCGGGCTCGATATATTGCTTTGTAAGCGACTGACTGTGAGTTAACGGCTGGACAGATTTTCAAACAGAAGTAAACTTTCTTTTGAAAGGTTGTCCAATTGCCCATAAGCGGATCAAGGAATGCTTTGGATTAAAGCAATTTTGACATTTTTGCGACCCGCGAAGACAGGTCTATGATAAATTCAAGTTAATGACCTTGTTATAATTCCAATATCAGAGGGTAGGGATTTTTGTTTTCATGGTTCTTTGCCGATTGTTTTCTCATTAAACATGATTTTATATATTAATTTGAATATATTGGTCTCCTAAAAAAAATACTATCCAGGGTACGTTACTTGCACCTGTGGTTTTAGTGTGTGGAATTATTGTTACTAAAATCACCTACTTACATGTATTATGTACAATCAGAAAAGTTTGTTTTAAAAAAACGTCATTGTGCCAATCTACCGGTAATCCGCACAGAGCTTCAGATCCGAAAAAGCACATTATTGTAGATTTTAATATTAAATAATTGATGATAATTAAAAATTAATGTTACAGTGAGTTTGAGCGTGTGTTTTTTAAGCCAACCTGAGCACTCATATAATTGGTAGTGTTTATAATAGGTATATAATATCCCCCCTGTTGTTGATTTCATAGTTATGAACATACTTTGCCACAATTAGAATTTAATCATTTTCAATATAAAAAAAACATATATTGGTGAGTCCGAAAACCGGCCCCAAATTTGACTATAACAAATAACACTCATATGCATGCTCTCATGTGCACAAATATGACTGCAAAACACAAAATACGTTTTTTTTTCAAAAGTAAAATCTCTTTATTTATTTTGTCTCTTTAAAATTTGACCTGAAATGGCTTACGCCGTGATTTAAAATAAAATGCATATAAATTCTATACTTGCAAATTATAAAAGAGCATATTTATGTCGCCGTGGAGCACAACCCATTTTGTATTCATTTTTACCCTTTGAGGTTCAAAGTTTAAACGAAACTCTGTCTGCATATGATCCGAAACGAAAATGAAATCAAATAAAAAATATCTTTAACAGCGAAATGCTTATGATGCAATCAAGCTTAAATAATTTAATGTTTAAACTTAATTCATGATCTTATCTTTCTTATTACTAATTGATGAGGTAAAAGTAATTAACTTACAATCTAAAACGCGGGATTCAGCTTGCTCAAGCTTATACACAGAGGTGGGTTTCCACTTTATCCAGTTAAATCTCTCGTGTAAACTGAAACAGACATATGAAGAAAACATACATGAACATTGACAGAATTTTCGGTAAAATTATAACAACACTAAAATCTGATTGTTTCTGGTAACATACTTAAAATGAGTCGGTAGGTAGTGTTGTATATCAGATCCTTATGCAAAAATTATTTTTTACCAGATTAGCCATCTAAATTGGCGATTCCGGTAATTAAAACGAGTTTTTCAAACCTTCCGCCGGTATACGCGGTTAATACCTCTAATGGGGGTACGAGTGATATAAAAAGAAAATCATTTTGCAATGGTATTTTTTTATTGTGTTGGTTACAATATTTACAAAACAAAGTTTTCGCTATAGTGACACACAATAGCTGTTATTACTTGGTGAGTCTAACACGCTTTCTTACGCTGAGCGGGTACCAAAATCCTCATATGATAACATTTAAAGATGAAAGTAAGTCATATTTAACATCGCTAACATGCAATTTATCAATCTTGATAATGGAAAGTAAAAAAAAAATCAGTTTTGTCATCGTATATACATGTATTTACACAACATTCGTTTCACGTATATAGGAAACAACTAGTGAATTGTAAGTGGTATTTATGCAAGCTTAACACGGTCTCAGATACCAAGATTGTACCTTATTCACTCATCGTATTACATACACAAAATAATATTATTCATAATTAAGATAGATTATGTGACATTAATCAATCTTACCAAACGAAATTGCAACACAATACATTTATATTTAAAGTTAAATGTATGTTCTATTATGGGAATTTGAGCAATTCTACACCCCGAAGCACATTTGTAAAGATCAGCTTTCGGAAAATGGTATACATGAAAAGACTAAAACTTATCGTTATGGATACCAACTTTTCGAGTAACATAAACTTTTGACGCCATCAAACCATATTCCATCTATGACGTTTTTATTTAAAATAAGCTGCTTGTCGAGGAAAACGGCGGATAAACCGTTAGAAACTGGCTTTTCGATTTTGTAGTCTCGCTTCTTTGGTTTAGATTTCTATTTTTTATCATTTGTTATCCACGGTTTTAATTGCAGGTAGTCTCATGAGTTAGATTTAGGTTTCTAATACTAGCCATTGCCTTATCCACTGCCTTGATTGCTGGTAGTCCCATTTGTATGATTTAGGTTTCTAATACTAGCCATTGCGTTATCCGCGGCCTTGATTGCTGGTAGTCCCATTTGTATGATTTAGATTCTAATACAAGTGATTGATGTATACATGGTTTTGATTACTGGAAGACTCATGAGTTTGATTGAGGTTTATAATTGTTTAATATACGTCATTATATTATCCACGGTTTTTAATACGGGTAGTCGCATGCATTTGATTAGGATTTCTAATAAAAGTCAAATAAAAGCTTTATCCACGGTTTTGATTACTGTATTGTTTAAAATAATGGATTCATCTCTTGATTTACTATCATAATAACTAATAAATATTTTCTATATATTAACGGTTAAATACCGCGTGTCGAATAGGTGTATTTTATCGATACCACTAAATGAAGATTATGTTCACCTTGATAATTAGAAGATACGGAATTGAAAAAATAGCGCTAAAAAGACCATCTTCACTATGACATGGCTCAAAATTATACGTATCGCTCACATTTGTTCAAGCACATGCATTCAATTAAACTTAAATATGTAATTTGCGGTTTACATTCGACGTTTTTTTTAATGTTTTATAAACTCTATTTATCGATAAAAAAAAATCATGGCAAAATGGGAAGCGAGGAACCTACAAGAATGTCATGAGGTTTTTATTGTTCCACCAATCGAAGTAATCCTTATTGATGCCATGCAAAATCAGTTTAAAAGACATTATATCGCTAACAAAATCTTCAAATGTATTCACCATGTCAAATGTTCGAAATTCAATTAGCAAAATGAAGGTTTTGTTTCAACATCATTCCAGTTCCTCCAAAAAGACAAAATAAAACAACATGGCTACCTTTTTCGACTTGAGAAAGTGTAAATGCCGCCCTGTAACTATACAAATTAATTGGGTTTTTATGCATCCACTACTATATAACACAAAAAAAACAGTCACATTATCTTCTAAAGTTAAGTACAACTACCACATTGTTTGGCTACTTCGTTTGAGTTCGTACTTCCCGTGACATTGTTTCGTATTTTTTTTAACAACAACAGTTGTTAGCTTTAATCCCGTCTAAACGGAAACAAAGAATTGAGAACAAAGTGATTGCCTTTTTAGATACAGTCTGTGTAAACTTGCAAAATATAGCATGCATAACATTATTGTTTCGAAAACGTTTCCGTGACTCCAAAATATCCGGTATCACTCCAAAATATCCGGTATCACCCAACCTATTGTAATGTTTCTCTTTTGAACAATGTTTAACATACGGATACAATACAGTCAAGTTACCATTACCGGATTATTACCCATAGCGGATCACTTTGATGTTCAAGACTGCGTATCGCGATGAATAGTTGACATTTTTAGATGATGTTTTGCACAACGCATCTTCAAGGCCTGTTATTTAAAACGCATTGATTGAGTCGTAATCGGAGCTACTCGTTGTCAAACATTTCGGTATGTTTTGCTGACATGTATATACGACTTTTGTTTACTTCCGTCTCGTTTCCAAATCGAGGTTGAACATTTTTCGCGGCCACATGGTATAACTCTGTTAAAAAGTAATAAGTTTGCGCATTAATTTAAAGGGCATTTTGTAGTCTTTCTGCCTGCAAAAGTCCATTTCATTATTGATTCGTGTTTAAGATTTTGCAACACCTTAAATGAAATGAAGAATTATAGCAATAGCTGATCAAGCGTGATAATATGCGTATTGATAATATGTTATATTAGAATATATGCAAATCTTGTTGATTCTTACAATAAATGATCACAATCTTAATGTTTTATTTATGTTCCATGTTTAATATCGATGATTAGATATGATTCAAACAATTTACATGGTTTATAAGATGCCCATGTCTTTTCCGTTTTCGATCTTTTTAAGATTTTCAATAGATAATTCACACAAGAACATCATGCGTAAAGTGTGGATACAATATCACATATAGAAAACAATTAATAACAAAAAAATGAATAAAATTTAAAACTTGCAATGTAACTTGGTCATTGTAAACAACACATTTCATGTTTCAACAGTTCAAATAGCGTGTTAGATGCCCCCCCCCCCTGAGTGGTTTCAGTCACGTGATCCGTTATAACTGCAACTGATCCTTTAATGCATGAATTATGCGGCGAAAAAAAGTATCACAAATACACTTTGCCTGTGTTTAAAAATAAGACAATGTGCTGAACCAGTAAGCAAACGTAATATTTAATCAAACTTGTGTGAAAGAAGTCTCAAAACATAAATTGCTTCTCACCAAAAGAACTTAATTACACCACTGATCCGGTAATGGTAACTTGACTGTACTTCATGCAACAATAAAAAGTTGTGTAAATACCCTGATACTCCCTTATATAGCTGCCCAATATATCGCGATGTCCGATATATCGCGATTCGGTTATGGCTTCCAAAAATCCGACGAGCTTGTGCGCAAAAAAACATGTTTAATCTGTGAACTCCCTAGTCTGTCACCCTTTAAATGGAACGCATTGACGCACAAAAAAACAGTCAATTGGTCACAGTGAAGTATTATTTGCACACGGCTGGGATTGTTTTATCATCGAACAATTCACTAGTATCACATCCTAGGTAATAATGCCGGTTTACAGGTATATACAGGTAAAAGATGTCCCCAACTACGGAAGGCAATACCTGCGAGAACAATACGTTCATGAATGCCATGCCTTACAAAATTGATCTCACATGCAATAATATTGACTCGCGATACAAGGCACTCGAAAAGCTAGATAGGAAAATGGATACTTATGAAAAAGAATTCAAATAAGTATGGTTAAATATGGATACAGTCGCTAAAGATACTAGCGAAGACGTTGAAAGGATCGAAAAAATCGAACACGAGGGCATTGGTATTGAGGGAGCAAGGAGAAGGATATCGGACCTGGAACGAGACAACAACAAATTAAGAGAAGATATTAACTATATGCAATCCCAAAGTTTAATTAACAATTTAATATTCGACAACATCCCGATAAAACCAAATGAAACGCCGACAAAATGCGAAAAAACATAGTGAGGGACTCCATGTCGGAGGAGCATAAATTAACCTAGGAAGCGGTGGCGGTGGCGGCTATGAGATTTGAAAGAGTGCACAGGCTGGGCAAAAAAACACACTTATGGAAATGGATCTACCGGATCGGCGATGGGAGGCATCGGATCATCGTGTTCAAATTGTCATTCTTCAATGCGTATAACAGGTTCGCGGGAGAAGTAGAAAATTAACGGGAACACCGTTCTACGTGACAAAACTACTCCCACCGGAAAAGCAGCAAACAGATGGCGTCTCTTTAGAAGAGCCAATAGGGAAAGGCAAGCAGGGATACGGGCATGATGTACAACATTATAAAGATCGACGACAGGCTAATATAGGATGCGTAGGTGGGACCTGATGGGCTAAAGTTTGTAGTCTGGAACTGTAATAGTTTAAGTGCAGCGAAGCGGGATGATCCGGATTTCCTTTCGTTTTTATCACAGTATGGTTTAATAATTTTATTAGAATCGTGGACTTGTTAAACACGCAAAATGGAAATTCCTAGAAACGATTGACAAAACTTTTCTAAGAAAAATAGGCATAGGCAAACTAAGCGCAATAGTGGCGGAAAAGTAATATATACGTGCAATAGCATAAACGGTGGAATATATGTTGTAAAAAAAAATACCCGCGTCACTATAATGAGGCTTTAACAAGATAAATCGTTTTAATAATGAGGAAAATATATTTCTTTAAGCGATATATATGTATATATGTGGGGAAGTGATTCGCCGATGGCCAACCTGATTTATACGGACCTGTTTGAAAGTTTCGGTAGCGAAATTAACCATGTTCAAGTGTTGGGCACATGAATTATACATGAATTCGAAAATTTCGAAAATGTTTTAGGTGGCATTGATAGCCAAATGCAATAAACTTAAGTAATTCAAGCTTTTGTCATCTTAAAGAAATGTAAATCGCCTGGTGAAGATAAATTGCTTTACTACTAATATTTTATCGAATTCTGCGATATTTTGGCTGGTTATATTACAACGCTTTTTAAAATGATTTTAAATACATGCAAATTCACGTTAGCTTGGACTGAATGGATTATAATCCCTTTACATAAGAAGGGTGGACCTAGTAAATATGGAGGCATCACCCTATTAAGTAGCTTTGCAATTTTTTTGCACGTATACTCAACCAGCGAATATCGGCATGTTGTGAAAACAATGATGTTATCTCCGACGCGCCGTTCAAGTTTAGAACAGGCAGGTCTAATTTCGCTATTGTTTGCAGAAGATATGGTTGTACAGGGCGAAATGCCGGAAGATCTACAGATGTCTATTGATCGTTTATATGATTACTGTTATAAATGGGGTCTGCAAATTAACATACCGAAAACCAAACATTATTGTATTTCGTAAACTAAACCAAACGTAATGAGATGTGGCAGTATGGAAATAATAACATAGAAATTGTGAACGACTTTATATATCTTGGTTGAATACTTAATCATACCGTGAATTTCAATCTTAATACTTTGCGTGGTAAGGGCCTCAAAGCAGTTAACATATTGTTTTCAAAACTGATAAATTAAAGTTGTAAACCGAAGGTATCTTTGTAGATGTTTGATGCGTTTGTTAAATACATTTTTACATACTCGTGCCATGTATCGTGTTTCTCAAGGTGTAGCAAAAAAGAACAGCTGCACTTAAAATTCTGCCAAGCTGTTCTTGGGGTAAGGTAAGGAAATCAAATTAAAATGTAGGCGTTTACGACGAACTTAGTAGATACCCGTTGTATATAAAGAGATATGTACGTTAATCAAAAAATATATGTCTTAAATTATAATAAATAAAACTGGTTCGGACGATCAAGACGTACTATGTAAATACGGTTTTAAGTATGTGTTGTATAATAAGTCACAAATCAATGAGGCGCATGTTTTGTCTTTGTTTAAACAAAGAGTTATTGACGAATACTTACAAGGGGTGGGGGGAACGATATTTTAATGATAATAGGATACGTATTGTATATAAAGCATTAAAAACAACCTTATGTTTGAATCCATATAAGAGACGATTTTATCAAGAAATTTAAGAACAGCGATTACGAAGTTACCCATCTGTGCACACAACCTTAGAATTCAGACTGGTAGATATGATAGAATGGAAAGAAATATATGTAACAGTTTTGAAGTGGAGGAGGAATCGCACTTCTTGTTAAAATGTTCTAAATTTGTCCAACTAAGAGAAAACTTCATTAAAACATATTACAGAAAAAGACATAGCATGTTGAAACTCACGTTATTATTAACTACTGAAAACAAAAATGAAATGCTCTAGTTAGGCAAGTTCATATCATAGGAACTAAATATTCGCCATCTTCATCCTCATAGTAATGTATAATTGAGTCATACGTATAACTTGAGACTGAATGTATGTTGACATCATGGGGAAAGGCTGTATTTCAGCACGTTATGTACCTATTATATGCTGATATAGCTGTTGCACAAACATTAAAGTAGCATAAATACTCAAAATCAACGAATATTTTGCAAATTATTTTGTAAAATTAAAGCTCAAATTGTGGCAAAATATATTCCATTTTAATTTACCGCAACGGAAATCATACGATACACGAACCATAAAATGGTACATGAAAATGTGTTGAATATATTTTTCCACAAAAAAGAGCATTTTGTACCTTGTTAAATCTATGTGTCTGTACCACATCTGGCGTTGACATTTTTTATATTATTGATTTCCTAATGGTAATTAATTATTTTTGGAGATATATGGGTAAGTACAAGTCTGCTTACAGATAAAAACAACAACACTGAAACACTATTGGTTGGATCGCGCCGTTTTCTTTATGTTTTAATAAATAATTAATGGCTTTATAGATTTGTTTGTTAAGATGACTGAACCATCGTTGGTTAATCGCCGTTTGATATAGCTATGCAAAATAAAATGAGTTGGTTGTTCAGTATCAAGAAAGAAACTAGAAGATTTTGTAACTGATAAAAGTGAATGTAATAGTTTAATTAAGATCGTCATGCCATTGCGTTTGTTCTCAAATATCCTTTCTAAAGGCTTACGGAACTAATGCCTAAACATCAGATTTGCAGTCGATTTTCAATAAAAATCAAGCGCAATAGTCTTTGGAAGGCTAGACGACATTGCGTTCTTTTAAACATGAACACACAAAGTGGAAATTCAACGTGTTCTAACTTAAAGCCGATATGAAACATATTGTATTTAAAGTCATTCAATCATATGCGCCACATGCATTCTATGTGTGCGATTGATTACACTGACAAAGTAGTAATAAACTGTTTTCTTTAACTAAGTAATAATATGTTATCTAATTATATTATACGAATATTGCTCAACTCAATATTGCGACGTCATACTTTAAACTTACATAAAACTCTTTTTTAAGTTATTATAGAAGTTTTGTATGTTATTGATCACATTACAAACTCAATGAATTAGGATAATTTAGATAATATTTATTCGATCAACTCAAATATGTTTTAAACTATTATGAATTTCAAGTGAGTTTAACATTCTTGCATTCTTAATCGTAATATTTGGCTCAATATAAGTAGTAGACGTTCGATTACCATTATAGACAAATATACACTCTTGACAAGTCACCATTTAAATGCGCAGACCCGCACATTCAAGATGTGCTGCATTATTTCAAACTTATATGCTCAAGAAAGTGAGAAATACAATAGATAGTGGAATTTGTAACATTACACTATCATGGAATGCAACCATTTGAACAAAAAGGCTGGGGTACCTCTTGGCGCGATGTGTGGTGGGTTCGAGTTTCGCATTACCTGATGCGTTTTTAGAAAATTAAAAGAGAAATTAAAGCTTGACATTAAAAGATATATTTATTAAAAAGTCACTGGGTAATGGAAGTATTTTTTCCTATCTTGAATGAAAAAGAAATAACCAAGTTTCTCGAACGTTTTTTTAAATGAGAAAGTATTAACATTAATTGGTTATGCAAATGAATATCGACCTCCTGCCACAGTCATTAACAATTAAACGCTAAGGCAAGCATTTTTATTTTATTTGTTTTACGGGAAATTTTTCGAAAAAATTGAGTCGGGGGGGATAAATAAAAATAAAAATAAAAGCATGAAAAGTGAGCAGTCTACCACAAAAATTAAAATAAAATTGTCTAAACCGATTTTTTTTTTTATTTTTGAAAATTTAAAATTCAGCCAATTTAACCTTATGTATACTTGCATTAACCTTTAAGTGTTTTATATATCTCATTACACTGTTGTAGAAGCTTTTTATTATAACAGTAAAAATATTTATATATATATATTAATAGGTAAAAACACCTTTCGCATGTATTATACTATATTGCTTCAATAGAGACTATTAAACACGCCAGGTGTGTAGTGTATTATAGTGATCGTTAAACTTTTGTTGAGTGTATATCATTTGTATGTTTATAACAAATATAGCATGCACTTTACTAAAATAAAAAAGACTTGAAAACTTTTTACATTGTTTAATAGCTTTAAATAACAACCAACTTTGTAACTTTCATCCATGGGTGGAATATGCACACTAAAAATACTCTTTAATATACAACAGACTTTCTTCATATCATGATAGTTTGTATCAATCATGAGAAAAAATGAGCCACATAACAGGAAATTGGACCTTAAGGCGATTGCGACCATTTTAGCTCCAAAAGAGCAGTGTGATCAGGATCCAAAATGTTCAACATAATTGTCATTCAGTCAGTACTTCTAAAGATGTTAAGCGAACACTTTGGATCCTGATCAGACTGCGCTTGAATTGATCTTGATCCAAACTTTGTGTAGTGAAATTTCTAGTACATAAAATGTGAATATTTCATTTAAGAAACCGAGAGTTATAGACTTATAAAATCATGTGCTGAATTTCATTTTATATTCAGAGAGTTATAGTGTTTATATATGTAAAGTGAACACAAGAGGCATGACTACAATATTTGGTTTGTAACATCGTTATGAGGTTCTCTTTGAAGTTTGTTCAAATCATGCAGAAAATTTGCCCTCCCTAGGTGTAACTGTTCTGCTTATAAATATAAATAATATAATCATTCTCTGAAACCGCAAGGCCCATTGGTTTCTTACGTTGCATGCCAACCATATAGTGGTTCTTTGCTAAGTTTCCTCAAACCATGTCTCCGTGGTCAAAACTGTTTGCGCTTCAGGGGTCAACTGATTTATATACATTAATGTATTTGATAATCCCTAACAACACAGAAACCGCAAGGGTCATGGGTTCAATATTTGGTGTGTAACATGTTAGTGTTTTCTTCTTCTAGGTGTTGTCAAATCATACATTTGAAGTAAAACATAACCCGTCCTTGTTTCACATGATTAATATTTACTTATATAATAAAAAGCTTAAACAATCTTATTCTCTCAGAACGCATGGGTTAGGTGATAAATATTTTGTATGTGACATTGTATGGTGGTAATCTTCGTAGTTTTTGTATCATGTCAATTTGCTTCACATTAGCCCCAACAAAATATTGAGGTTAAAGACACAATTTACCTAGAAACCTAGATTTATTTCATTGAACATTTTACATGTAGCAAGGATTTAAATTGTTCTAGTAGAATTACTCTGCTGACTGTATATAATTTATTCGCAATATTAATATAGAACACACTTTTTGAACTATGTAATTGTATATTTTTAAAATAGTATTCTATTTTAATCATTTCGTAAAAGACTCACAGTATTGTCAAAATAAAATTGTGTAAACATTTGCACATATTATTGTGTTCCTCTCTTATTCACAGTTAAAGTTCAAATGAAAATTTCTATGGAGTGTGTTGTCTGTATTATTTTAAGGAGAAACAGCAATGACATTTGTTTGGATATATAACAGAGAGAGCTATATAAATGTGAAGATAATAATAACCCTTGGATCAAATAAATAAAGCCAATTGAGCACATTTATCAACAGAACCTGAGGTGTGATAAATTGACTTGCATTCATTGCAGTACAAATACTGCAGTATGAAAACATTATGTACAGTTGATAAAACATCATATTTCGGCTAAATAACAACTCATTTTTGAAAAATACATTAAGATGTATTTCTGATTTACAAAACTGATCAAATAATTAAGAAATAAATTCCATTTACTTTTTCATGACATTTTGAAAGTCAAAAAACTTTGGTTTCGTCTGTAGAAATTCAATAAAATAAACTGATCCAAACAAAGGGACGTAACCTGGTCAAAAGGTACCGGAAAAATGGTAAAAATGTTGATACATACAGTTATAGTTATACAGTTTTATACAGGAAAAAATGTTCTTCTTTAAGTTAATCAAGAATAATAAGCATGTTAATTTGCTACTGTGTCAAGAAAACTAATTAAAACTTTCTTGTGGCTTTGACGGACATACGAACACCTGGACCCAATGTTATTTTCTTCAGAAGCTGTGTTGCATACTTTTTTTCTAAATAAAAAATATATATGGGTGGATGGGGAATGGGATTATTGATGCAAGTACCTGCAGTTCAGTCCTCATGTTCATTATAAAAAAACGTAAAGTAGTTCTTCTTGGACATTTTCGGGATGTTGATTTTTATCTATAAAAATTTAACAGGATCTACATTTTAATAAATACGCATATTTATTAAACCTACCAAAAACTTTTTAACACACCGAAAGTTATTGATGGTGACACCTCTGCATCATCTGCAAAAATTCTAATTTTTTTTAATTTCGTATCACATAATATGGGAATGATGTCAACGTGGTGTTCTGAAGATTAACTTTTCTAATTGAAATTGTTTCAGTTCCGTTTTTAATTAATATGATTTTAAAATATGCTACATTTGTCTCGTTGTTGTTAATGTCCGCCATTTCGGAAATGCAATATAAAAATCATTTGTTAAATACTCATCGATTGGCTAATAGCGTGTGGTATTGGCTGCAATAGCCAATGAAAATCGCTGAAGCTTTACAAGTCGACTTGGCACAACGAAACAACCCGTATTATCAACCCGCATTATAAACAAATTTTGAACAACACTTTCGGCAATCTGCGCAATTTTTTTTCTCTAGTTTTGGATAAAATACCAGGCCGGCGGGTGAAACTTAAATAAAAAAAACGAAAGTGACTTTTATTTTTATTTGTAATTGCCGAAAAATAGGGTCGGGCGCTCCCGTAAAACAAATAATAAAAAATGCTGGCCTAAACGCCACTCCATCAGCTGTTCTTGACGCTATAATATATATATATATATATATATATATATATATATATATATATATATATATATATATATATATATATATATATATATAAATATGTGTCATAGGCTACAGAAATCAGTACAAACGAGGAAAAATCACATTTTCGTATTTTGTCATTTTGTAAAAGATGAGTGCAAGCATAAGTCAAATCCAAAATTTTAGGTTTCTATCTATAATAGTTTTTGAGATATTGAGTTTTGACCACATGCACCCTTTATACGATCATATAGCTAAATAATGGTTTTCTATATCAATTGACATTGACAACAAACTCTTTTGTAAATACAGTATACATGTATTTACCGTATAGCATTCACACATAGATTCAATGCATTAGCTACACTGACCATGATTTTTTACATTTTATGTGCGAACAAAAGCAATCATTTGAATACAGCGGTTGCTATGGTAACGAATTTACATAAAGTACATTAATTTCATTAAAATTGTTTAAATATCAGGAAAAAAACTAAATATTTACGTTTTTGTCAAATATATGATAAAACTGCTTATAGCCAATGATCTTTATTTCCACATGGTGTTTGTTTAATACATAGTAACACAAAGAATCTAAGAAAATAGGTTGAGTTAAAGTGCAACATGTCCTTTTTTTAGAAAAGATCCACATATTTTACAGTGTATTGATTTCAATCCATTTAAGACTTTGCACAACGTAAACATCATATATGTAATTTAATAGTGCCATACATATATGCTGGTAATAATGTTAATGTACAGACATTTTGCTGATGGTAACCATGGTTACCATGGCAAGAAATAGATAAAATATCCATTTTTACTGTTTTGAACAGCAAAAACACCTAATTTTATTAGTAAATCCTTTCCCATACATATCAAACATGAAAAAGAACAACATTATTTGACCAAACAATTTAACTACAATTTGTTTACGAAACCCACATAGTAAAACCGCCATAAATAAACACAAATAATAACAACATGTACTTCTAATTCAGAACAATTAAAGATGAACATGTATTATTTTTAAGGCATTAAAAGATACCTTCTATAAATCAGTTAAAATTAACATAATACCATTATCATATAAATAGAATTATTCCATCAACAAATAAGTAAATGCAAAAATAATGTTTCCATAGCAACCAACATTCCTTTTTTACATGTAAATGGGTTTCGCAATCATGGGTATGATGAGCTTCAACAAAACTTATATATTACCACCTGTCATAATAAATGAACACACATGGACAGTGGTTTATTTATATGGCTAAATGTTTTGACAACTTTATAAAACATGTTTCAAGACATGACATTTTACATTAATAGCATCACATCATAAGTTTCAATTTAGAAAATACCATGCCACAGGCCAATTTAATATTAAAATTTTCACACTAGTAATTGTTGCTGAAAAGTTCACCAATGAACAGTTTATATGGTAAACAATAACATATAACTTGGTAATCAAAACAAATAATCTAAGGCTATTTGACAAACAGGATCATACAATTTTCAACCTTAAAGGGGCCTTTTCACAGATTTTGGCATTTTTTAACTTATTCATTAAATGCTTTATATTGATAAATGTAAACATTGGATCGTAAAAGCTCCAGTAAAAAATCAAGAATAAAATTTAAAAAAGGAAAAGAACATTGCCCGGAGCTGGTTTCGAACCAGTGACCCCTGGAGTCCTGCCAGAGTCCTGAAGTAAAAACGCTTTAGCCTACTGAGCTATTCCGCCGAGTACATATTCTTGACGTATTGTATACTTTATATAAGCAATCTTCGTAGTTATACAAAATTTAACGACAAAAACAGAACTCTCCAAATTATTCAATCGTTTCGCGTTGCAACGCTTTATAATTTTTAGGTTTTATAATCGTCAAAAGATGTATATTATGGCTATATTAGAGCATGGTAAATGTTCAGTATTACTGTTTCCTCACAAATATCATAACTAAAACGAAAATTTGCGAATCTGAAACAACTTTTTTCAATTTTGTCAATTTACCAAAGCGTGAAAAGATCCCTTTAAAACAAACAAAGATAGGACAGGGCACATGTTTTTTGCAACTTCTGAGTTACACAGACAGTTTTTGTTTTTTTTACTTCGGCTTGGGACAGGTAGCTTGTCTACTGAGGTCTGATTAAAAAAACTGCCCTATTTCCTCATAAAGGTACCATTGTCAGGCGATACTGAGTCAAGGTCCTTTAATTCAGGCTGGTCAAGACTGGCTAGACATTGATGGTAAGAGGTCAGCACTCTTTAAAGTTTAACAACCAGTGAGTTTCAACTGTAGATTTTTCACTTGTTTTACAAAATACCAAGCCTGGTTTACCAGCATTAATGAGGAAATGTTGGTACTTTCAAATGTTCTTCAAGGGTATGAACAACTGGGAAAGAAAAGTTTTCCAATCGTATAGGTGCACAGGCTTCTCCAAATCACCAATCATGTGCGGCACATTAAATCCAGACCTTGAGGAGGTGGATACAGTCTCAGCAACAGCTTCAATGGTCTCTGCATCACAAAGTCTGGAAAAGTGTGGGGCATGAACATTGGTTAAATATTGCAGAGCTTTATTTCCTTTTTAGAGATTGGCAGTTTTTCAAACATTTGATAAGCTTGTGACTCAAATGTTCACAATTTAACTAAACTATTCTTTCACAATTTAGAACAGTTCTCAACTCATTTTTTCACAAAATGAGGGGCCAAAGGCCACTTCACAATGATGGGAAAAAGTCCATGTATTAAAAACATTTCTTATGAATACCGGAAGTAATAATTTTGCCAGTGCTCATTGCAATATGTATACTAACATTATCAGATGGTAAATCATTATCTACTGATGAATATACCTACACTTTGACTTCCATAATCCAAAATGCCAATCAGGCTAGAACTTGATGTGGCCGCAGTCACCATCATCGAGTATCTTATTTGAGTGTGCAACCTAATTGAAAATGGAAAGAATATTAACATATCATTTTCACAATCTGTAAAAAAAACTAATAAAACTTAAACACAAATATTATGTTTATTCTAAGCCCTTCTTATTTGTTAACCAAACAAAAAGCATTCCCAAACATTTTTAATATCAAATATTCCATTGATTAATATGAAATCTATTTTAACATAATTATATGTAAATAAGGAGTGATTTTTTTTTTCCAAAATTGTATCCTTTAAGATGCAAAAATGGAACCAAGTTTTCATGCCATAACATTGTATGCATAAGTAAAAGTTCTTACCAACACTAAAACTCCACAATGCATACCAAAGTACACAGTTGTTCTTATTTTGTTCAGCAGTTGTGAAAGTAGAAAACTGCCTCTTCCTCCCCTAGGCCATAGTGAGTAAGCTAGTAATGCACATAGCTAACAACAGTGTTGGCCCCTTTCCCGGGTGATTCACCCTCATTCGCCAAGTAAAACACCTGTTTTCCTGCAAAAGAACAAGAAATGAAAATAAGAGCAAACTGACTATAATTGTTATTTGATACAGAAAAATGTATTTCATATTTCACCTAAAATAATGACAGTCACACCAACACATTTTTGCATATTTAAGAACAATATGGGACATGTAACTGATCTAGAAATTAATAATCACACCTACCTGTACCTTCACAGCAAACACCAAAGACTTCACATTTTTTTCGCAGTCTTGAAGTAGTTTGGTCCAACCTAAGATATATTTAAGTTTTTAAAACAATTGTAAAGATTGAAAAGATAAATATCTTTCACTTAATAATAATAATCATCATTAACAATAATCATAATAATTAAGTGTCTTTAGGATTTTTGTAAAGTCTGAGCGTGATCAAGTGGGCTTTTATTACTTAAACCAATTCATCACGAGTGAGTTCATGGCAGTATTGTCTAAAAGAGATTGCTTGTTGAAAGTCAATGACATCGCTGCACGGTTTGTTATGATTAGAATAACAGCCACATGTTAGAATTTGGAATTTGTTTTGCTTTTCTTGTTCCTTAAATTGTTTAAATCAAACAAGGAATTCTCAATAGGGACAGACACTCCATCTGTCTCATTTAGCCACGTGTTAGAATTTGGAATTTGTTTTGCTTTTCTTGTTCCTTTAATTGTTTAAATCAAACAAGGAATTCTCAATAGGGACAGACACTCCATCTGTCTCATTTAGCGCTGAATCCTGATAATTCTGTTTCTGAACAGTTTGACTCATAGTTAATGTCTTCATCAGAATCTGAAGAGGGCACATTTTCATTTTAATAGTTCTAATTGACCTTATCGCGATGACGTCACAAAAGGGGCAGTCCCTTAGCGACGGTGAAAACAATGCCCTAGATACGGTCGATTTACTACGCTGATTGAGCACCTCTGCTGATATTTTGTCAATTGCATTTCTATTGGGAAGTCGATAGGTAATTAAATGTCCTGTAATTGGTGTTTAAAATGTCTTTTGACTATTATGAAGGGTTAGATTGCACTTCGAAAGCCCGATATGATCAGAAAATAAAACTAATTGGACTTAATGAATGTCCGTACAAATTGCAAGCTGGATGTTGCAAAAATGAGCCGACCAAGTGGCCGATGATCGAGTACGGCGACATTCATGATTAACTTTCTCACCGAGACACCGGGTAATAATGGGAGTATCCTTGTAGATGTTGATGTAATGAGTAATGTCGTTCTTTTCAGGGTTCATTCATCTTCGAACATTAAAATTATATTTCTCCTATGTCAATTTATCATGCTAATGTGAAGCTGTAAAATACGTAGGGGCATCTGGTACATGACTTACTGAAAGCCTTAGTTGTGTTCATTGTAATGAGTACGAGTGACAAATATTAAAATTAACACACATATATCTGTATAAATAGTTGTTTTTCAAACATTATTTATCCCCGTTGCTGTCAAACGTAATTTCTTTTTTATGATGTCGATCGTTTATTGTCGTAACATTAAATCTTAATACGGAATGACGTCTTTTTAATTAACTGATACACGCTAAATACGCAACTTGTTTTTTTACGTAAATTTTTTTATTATTAAATACTTTAATAAATTTATCGGGCTAGTATCTTTACGGTGTACATTTCTGATAATCTTAATTGGACATGACTTTATATTTGACCATATGTCACATATCTAATTTAAGCAAATGTTATGTACATCGGCGTTAATTATTCATCCAAATGACTGCTTAATACTACCAGAAAGAGGAGACATGGTGGCATCAATCGTGTTAAATGACACTGTCTGGACCACCCAGTGTGGTTTATGACACCTTTTTGTCAGTTAAGTTTGGACAATATTTGATCAAAACGAGATATTCGGATTATGCTAAACAAAGGGGCAATTAAACACCAGAATACAAAAGCTTACACGATTATAATACTGATGCAAACAATCAAATTAAAAATATTGCATTTAATTTAATTAAATTTTTACTTAAGGTGTCAACGTGTTTTATAAAGGAACCGTATATTCAATTATTTCGGCATTAAAAATTTGGTTTAAATGACTGCTCAGTATGACAAGAGATGACTTAGAGGTATCATAAATTGTGTTTAATGACCACATGTGGTTTATGCAGAGCCCCAAGTATAGGTTCCCAGCTGGCTTTATGACACCGTGTTTTCTTTGTCTGGACGGTATCCGAACATAACGAGATAATCGGTTTGTGATGAAGAAAGGGGCATTCAAATATCTAACATGCGGAAACAAAAAGTGTCGAAATTGGTGTGAATTAAATAAAAACAATAACATTTATCATGAGAATTTATTTAATACGTAACAAGGTAATAAGGTAACAAATATAGAAGTTCAAATCAGCTACTATATGTTGCATATATTTAAAATTTATTGGTTGTTTGTTTTCATCCTTATTTGTGTTCGTTCATTAAATTAAATTTATTATGAAAGAATTTCTATTTCTGGGTATTATTTTTTTTTCTAAAAAATGATCGTGAAGATGTGCCTTAACTTAAGAAAATTGCGAACAGTGTTAAATATTTCAATGCAAATAACATGGCGACAGCGCTTTTGTTTTCACCGTCGTCAAGGGGCATGTAACTCTAACTGACGCAAGTGCCCGGATGTTGCGATAAGGTCAATACATGGCTTGTAATATTATCATGTATACTGCTTGATGGTCTGTTTTGAAAATATTAATGTCAAGTTGTTAACCAAATTCAAATCTTCAATAAAAAATATCATCCTGGCCCTGTGAGATTTCATATGGGATTAAAGTATTTCCCTAACCTAATCCTTCATTACAATGGGCCCTTACCATAAATACGACACGATAAACTCTTCGTTAGTCGGCACGTCCAACCTCTGCGAGGACAACAGCTTGACTACCCAGAATAACATCAATCCTGGGATAAAGTACGAGCCAATCCAACTGTGGGGTTACAACGCACCAACTATTAGTGGAAATCTACTTTCCACTACACTCCCTCCCTCTTTGTCTTGAAGGATTCGTTGATGTCCTTCTAATTTCCTTTTCAGCCTTAGACTGAATAAGTAAGACTTTTCATTGTTGTGGATCCTGTCTTAATCTGGACAGAATAAGCGTTAACTCAGACTGAAATTACTCACATCTGAAGTTATCTCTTTTAACTAGTGTCAAAACAATTAAGTTTCGTCCCCATCCTGTCTTATTCTGGACAGAATGTTAAATCAGACTAAAATTACGCAGAACTGATCTTAACTGATCTCTTTAAACTAGTCTTTTGGGGTAGTGTATTCTATCAAAATATGTTGCTTCTTCTACATCCTCCTTCCCACCCAAAAAGAAGGAAGGCCGGCCCCTAAACCTTAACGCTATGTAAACGTCTTGAATTGGTGTAAGCATCATTTCCTCCTGGATCCCAAATCCTTGAACCTTGCATGTCTGTTTGACTCTGCGATTTACTATGACTGTATTGCAAATTGTCCCTCTTGGAACCCAAGTCAACCTCCCCGCTCTGGGAGGACCTCGGCTGTTCCCTTTTTATCTCTGGTTTCTCTTCCAAAGATGCTGATCTCCCGTGCAAATCACCACCACGCAAACCCACGTCATCCTGCTTAAAGGACCGCGGCTGTTTACCCCGTAAACCCACGTCATCCTGCTTAAAGGACCGCGGCTGTTTACTTTGGAAACCCACGTCATCCTCCCTCAAGGACCGCGGCTGTTTACTTTGGAAACCCACGTCATCCTCCTTTATGGACCGTGGCTGTTTACTTTGGAAACCCACGTCATCCTCCTTTAAGGACCGCGGCTGTTTACCCTGGAAACCCACGTCATCCTCCTTTAAGGACCGTGGCTGTTTACTTTGGAAACCCACGTCATCCTCCTTAATAGACCGCGGCTGTTTACTTTGTAAACCCACGTCATCCTCCTGAAAGGACCGCGGCTGTTAACTTTGTAAACCCACGTCATCCTCCTTAAAGGACCGTGGCTGTTTACCACTTGCACTGACCAAAAATGCTTTGCAGCCTTTCACATCAGTACTATACAGGTTACAGTAATCTATCAAGTTATTTGAGCCTACTTCGACCTGGGACCAGCCTTGGCTCTCTAACTGGACCCTTTTAAGTTTAAAATCTCCTGTTTATAAGGACAATTTGAAACAAAATGACCCGTTTCATCACATGCAAAGCATTTCCGTTCATTCAACCTAGATGGTGTCCTGTTGTTTCTCCATGGCCTTCTTTTTTGACCTACAGCTAATTCATTGAGTTGTTCTTTTATTTTAATTAATTCTTTCTGCAATGTGCTTAAGTCAGTGATAGATTCTTTGTCTGAATGTGATTGTACAGAACATATGTAAGCATTTGTGTCATTATAGTCTATAGCTGTTTGTGTAACTTTAGTACGACAACCTAACATAGCACCCTTAGAGTGCTGAAACAGCCTAATATCATTCATGGCGGCTTCAATAGTATGATGTCTGTTCATAAAAGTGTTATGTCCAGCATCAATATCTATTAAGCCTTGACAAAATCTATCAATGGCTTGCTGATTACAGAAAGTTTCCGGTAAGTCACGGAAAGCTTCAGAAGCAAGGGTTTGTACTCGATCTCCCCAGTCCTCCATAGTTTCGCCTTTCTTTTGTATCGCTGTGGCAAATTTAGCTTGAGCAGATTCCGCAAGCTCAGCGCCAAACCTCCCTTCCAGCTTATTTAACAAAATTCTATATGGCACTTCAGGATTTCTTTTCATTATTCGGGCGCAATAATCCAGTGCTGTCCCTGACAGACAGTGCAATAGGCACATCTTGCATTCTTCTGCAGTCCACCCAAAAGACCATGCGTACTGCTCGAACTTCATGTGAAATGATTGCCACCGTGATTTGCCATCATACACCAGATTCTTGGGAATATCCCGCAAAGCCGATCTCGAAAATGGCTGCCCTCTTTGAAACGGAGTCCCGTCGCTGCCAAGTACTGGTTGAGGTAGCTTACTAGCTGGCAGATTATTTGAGTAGGCAATAGCACTACTCGTTCTGTGAAGAATCGGTTGATCCTCCTCTTCTGATGACACACCCCTTCCTGTGACAGTGTGGTGTGTAACCTTCTTCCTGTACACCTTATCTCGTGCATTCTTTCTCTTTGGAATTCCGGATGAGGATTCCAAATCATCGTCGCTATCCTCACGGCGGCGAAGATTGTCTTTAACAAAGTGCAGTTGTTGTTGCGCATTTGTTAAAAACTCGCTAAATGCGCTGCAGTCACCTTGTTTTTTGGCTGCAACTAGTTTTTTAGCAGTCGATAGGACCTCCTGGACGTCTTCCCACTGTGCTATTTCTGAAACCAACTTCTCTGAGGCATCACCATCCGCTTGTTTCTCGACTTTAGGTGATTCTGGTATGGGGCCCATAATTTTCTTAGGAATAGCGCCTAACGTTATATTAGGCGATTGTTGGGATCGATCTTTCCCCAGCTGCCTGTTGGGTGTAAAATCTAACAACTGTGTCAGACTTTCTGAAAGTGATTGACGCGTCAATGTTTGGAACGATTCTGCCGTTAAGTTCCCAAACCTGTTTCTGACATCAACAATAGTCGATGCCAGTCTACTGCTAATACCAGGGATTGATCTTAATTCTTCTTCTGTCAAACAATTAACAGGCTGCTTTATACAGGCCATGTTGGCAAGAAACTATTTAATCCAGAAGTATTCGATGACAAATACAACTAAAATAAATATGAAGATGTTTCCTCCAATATGTGTAAATTTAAATACACAAGATATGGGCTGCACTAGTTGTCATAATCAAGAGTATTTTTTATAAATACATTTGAAATATACTTACAACAAGGGACGGTAGCCAAGCTGCGTAGGTCACACTTTCTTTTATACTTCCCCGCCCACTGTCAACAATGGACTCGTCCAAGTTCCGATATTGCTGTAATTGGGCTTAAATAATGTATAAACAGGAAGAATAACCTCTGTTGGTCTGAATTCATAAAGAACCACTACCAACACAGAAAAACTGTGACCCACTAGAGGCAAAACACACCAACTAGTCGTATGGTTTGGCCAAACAAAATTCCAGAAATAGGTGGTTATCAAAAACGGCGGGAAAAATTACCCACAGAAAATACTCAAATTCTGGTAAATTCTGTTTTGGAATGGGTTTAAAAAATCACCGCTGCCACCAATAAAGTATTTCCCTAACCTAATCCTTCATTACAATGGGCCCTTACCATAAATACGACACGATAAACTCTTCGTTAGTCGGCACGTCCAACCTCTGCGAGGACAACAGCTTGACTACCCAGAATAACATCAATCCTGGGATAAAGTACGAGCCAATCCAACTGTGGGGTTACAACGCACCAACTATTAGTGGAAATCTACTTTCCACTACAGGATCATGCTTGCTGAACTTTCTTGTGACATATTTACAATTTAAATAAGTGCGCCATTACATTTTGTAACCAACAACAAAGTTTTCGTAGCGAAGTATTTTACTTCCGGGTTAACAGATTCATTTTCAATGTTCTCTCTATAGGACCATTGTTTACCAAAATTAATGATTGTCAAGTTTATTGAAATATCTTACCTGATTTTAACTACGACCCTTCAATTGAAGAAATTATTGCCAGGATTGATTGACAATTCATTCCAAAGGAACTCGCAAACAAACGGTGAACAATGTCAATGCGTAGGCTAAGTACGACACGCCATTTTTAGTAGAGGTCGCTCAACAAAGCAACGGTTACTTCCAACCAAATAAAAAAATATAAGTGTACATTGTCGATCAGAGCTCGGGGGCATTTCATTCTTCGAAAATATGCATATATCTCAAGTTTCAATAGGTTTTTCATAATATAATTATAACTTTATTTCCATTTTTATAACGCCGCGCTTCAATCACGCGTAGCTTAAAATAACGTCGACCGCGTTTGTACTGATTTCTGCTGACGACGTCAGCAGAAATCAGTACAAACGCGGTCGACGTTATTTTATTATATTGTTAAGAGTTGGCCATTTCAATACGAAGGCACGAGATATGCGTCATTATTTTTTATTTGCTGACGATTCTCTAAAAATAAAAACAATACATTTATAATATATACAGTCAAACATACCAAATTATTAACATAGTATTTAAATAAATAATTCAAACGATTGCGCGTATGTAATAATAATGATAATACATACAGAAATACATATACAATATAAGTACCAACAATATATTTACCGATATTAATTCTTCCATACACAAAATGCCACACTCTTAAAACAATTTAAACTTAACAGATATTTACGTAGAATAACAATGGATAAATGAGGTCGGATGCGTATATATATAGTTCGCGCCAACGTTATGATTAAATTTCCCGAACGGCGTTAACAGAAACATAAGAGCGTAGGTTCTTATACTCCCCATAATGAAATATCTCAGTATTTCATAACATATCATGCATTGTGAGCTGTATGGTCTTTTAAACCAGAGACATCTAAATGTCAATTAAATATCAATTAAAAATTCAATTAGCCATACTAATTGAAACACATATATATATATACATTCTGCATAAAGCAGATAAGCATTACTCACTATGACACTGACAAGGTAAACAATATTTTACCAGGGGAAACCCAAAACAGTCATGCGTACGATAAGCCAAGTAAACTTGAAATCTGTAAATAATGTCATTAACTTAATATACTTATCATAAAAAAATCTATAATAAGTGACAAGAATAAGTACAAACAGATGCAATAATAGGCAATAACATTCTTCACGAAATACTTATGCTAGTATTATCTCCTTTCTTTTCACCATTAATAATCTGAATAAAGAACATAGTTTCATGTAACATCATTTACTATAAATAACATGTATGAACTCATCACATATGCACTTATAACATTTATACCGCATCATTAGAACTGGACAGGTGAGTATTATATACTTAATGTTTATTATTAATGATACACATTATCACATTCATGCATATTCTGTGTCAATTGTAACATTTGCAAAATAAACATAACTGTGACAAACAATTCCATCATCGTTGAAAGAAATTACATGTGTATACACATTAGACATTCTATATCAGATGATAAAATTTAAAAGGTTTTTAATACAACAATTGTATATAACGATTCAATCAATTTTAAAGTGACTTGAATAAGTATAATTAATTTAATGTGTCAATATTAAAATTGTTGTATACAAATTACATAAGTTACATGAATTACATAACCATTTATAACTATTATTCAGTCGACGGTTCAATAACCGCGAGTCATGAGTCATTCAAAAAATACATACATAAGAACCTTAGTTCAGGATTGTAAAATTCTATGGAGCCCTAGATCGCAGCCTCTAACAAGCACAGTTTAGTAATAGGATTCACTGATTGGGAACCCCGAGTTTGAACTACACAGCTACGCACGTGCCCATCCCTTCCAGGAATGACCTTGACAACTCGTCCCAGAGGCCACTGTCCCCTCCGTACGTTGTCTTCGGCAACAAGCACTACATCTCCTTCGCGAAGATCTGTTCGTTCTCTCTGCCATTTTTGTCTTATTTGCAGTAGAGGTAAGTATTCCCGTATCCAGCGTCGCCAGAATACATCTGCCAGGTAATGAATCTGTTTCCACCAACGTACTGAGTAAGAATCTTCCTTCTTGAATATCCCTCTCGGAAGGCAGGCATTCGATCTCATGAGCAGAAGCATGTTAGGTGTAAGGGCCGGTGGGTCTTTTGGGTCATTACTCACACGCGTGATAGGCCTATCGTTAAGAATTCGCTCTGCTTCACCCATCAATGTTAACAGCTTTTCATCTGTAAGTAGTTGCTCCTGAGCAGAAGCCTTCAAAATGCTTCGAGTTGATCGTATAAGCCGCTCCCAGACACCGCCCCTATGACTAGCATAAGGAGCGTTGAACTGCCATTCAATGTGATGTTGTAACATGTATTCATTGATGGTCGACTGGTTCCACTCAGTAAATGCCTCACGTAATTCTCTATCGCCGCTAATGATATTCGTTCCGTTGTCGCTAAATACCTTGTTCGGAATCCCACGTCGGCTTGTAAACCGTTGAAAGGCTGCAACGAACGCGTTAGTTGTCAGACTATGCGCAACTTCAATGTGAATTACGCGAGTAGTTAAACACGTGAATAGGCATCCGTATCTCTTTAAGTGTGATCGGCCATGTTTCACATTGAGCGGTCCAAAGAAGTCAACTCCTACAGTAGTGAATGGTGGATTTTCTGGAGTCGTCTGTTCCGGAAGTAGCGAACCCATCTGTTGGGTAAGCAATGGACTGTGTTGCTTTTTACAAACGAAGCAGTCCTTAAGTACATTTTTACTGTACTTGGACCGCGTAATATCCAAAATCTTTCCCGTGACGAGGCGAGCACCTGCTGGACACCGACGTGACCATTTAGCTTGTGATAATGCCAAATGATGAGCCTTGTAACGTACTGCTTACTAGGGAGGACAATGGGGTAATTGTCAGCATTGGCCTGTTGTTGTCTGCCACCGACCCGGATGTACCCGTTATGCAGCACCGGATTTAACGAAGCTAACTGACTGTCGGTTTTAACCGGATTGCCCATTTTCATAGATGTGAGTTCCTCCGCGAAATGTGTCCTCTGCACATACTGTAGTATTGCCCGTTCGGCATAACGGACTTCTATCACGTTTAAATCGGACGTGCGTACTTCTACGTCATGGTTGAGGTAGCGTTTTCTGCAATATGACTTGAACCTTAATAGCCATGCAACTGCCCGTTGTAACTTTGTCCAGTTTGAGTAGCGAACCGTCATTGCATCTATTCCTAATACAGTCGATGTATGGTTGATGACAGCTTCTCTCTTCACTTCAATGTCATCGCCGCTCACGTCGTGCACTGTGGGGCATACCGGCCATGACGAAGGATCACGACGCAGAAACGCAGGGCCATTAAACCATTTCTGAAGCCCATCTGTATCGTTGGCGTCAATTCCCCTTGAAGCAATGTCAGCGGGATTCGAACCGGAGTCAACATGGCGCCATTGTTGTACTGAACTTATTTCATGTATAATACTAAGCCGGTTCCCAACGAATGTCTTAAATCGTTTGGATACATTTCTGATGTATCCAAGTACTATTGTCGAATCAGTCCAGTATACTGTCCTGACAGCTAAAGGCGTGGTATTGACATCTGCTTAATAGGAGCCAGTCGTGCTTTACCGAGGACAAGGGCACATGAAACACAGTCGTTTTCATCTACTAAACGCAGGTATGCGCATGCGCCGTAGCCCAACTCGGAACCGTCACTGAAGACATGGAGTTGCACATCTTTTAGTTTTCCAGTGTTGTTGGGTCGTAAACAACGTTTTACGGCGACGTTTTTCAGATGGTGTAGACTTGAAAGCCACCGCCGCCACTCGTTTCCGGATATCTTCGGCGCGACATCATCCCAACCGATCTTCTCTCTGCATAGGCTCTGTAAAATTGCCTTTGCTCGCAACGTGACCGGAGAAACCAATCCAAGAGGGTCGTATATCGAACTTACTATCGAAAGCATACCTCTTCTTGTGACAGGCCTGTTCTCTAATTTCACCTTGAAATTAATCGTATCATCATTTACGTTCCTTAAAATGCCCAAAGCACGATCGTTTGGTAGCGAATTCCCGAGTTCAAGTTTGACGACTGAAGGAACACGTTCCGTTTCCGGTATAGCATCGAGGACCTTCCTACCGTTGCTCAGCCACTTGGTCAACCGGAAGCCGCCACGCTTCATAAGGGACTGCAACTCTGTGGCAAGTTTAACAGCTGCCTCTTCTGATCCTACGGACTTCAAACAGTCATCGACATAGAAATTTCTGTGAACTGTCGATATAACTTCTTCATCATACATTTCAGCGTTGTCTGATGCAGTTCGTTTTAACGCATATGCCGCACAGCTCGGCGACGACGTCGCCCCAAACAGGTGAACTTGCATGCAGTACGTCTTTGGAGATTTTTTCATGTCACCACCAGGCCACCATAGAAAGCGAAGAGCATCACAGTCTTTGTCGCATACGCGCACCTGGTGAAACATAGCTTCTATATCTGACATGAAGACCACATTCTCTTGTCGGAAACGTATCAACACGCCCACTAGACTATTTGTTAAGTCAGGACCTTGAAGCAATTTTCTATTCAGTGACACGCCTTGAATTTTGCAGCACAATCAAATACTACACGTACTTTCCCAGGTTTGTTGTCATTGGTGACCGGATGGTGCGGCAAGTACCATGTGAGATCTGTTGTCTCGCCATGCGATATTTCTTTCGCGTAGCCTTTTTCGATATAATCGCTAACAGTCGCGGTATATTGCTCGTGAAGCATAGGCTCCCGCGAGAGTTTCTTCTTAAGTTGTTGTAAACAAATATGTGCCAGCACAATATTGTTTGGCATGGACACTTCATCATCTCGCCATGAAAGTCCCATCACGTAATGTCCGTCTTCAAGTGAGGATTCCATTATTTTCATAGCCTTCATATCTTCTAACGACATTGAAGGTTTAGCACAGTGCATTACATCGTTGAAATCTGCAGTCCACATTCTTTCTAGTTGTTGTTGCAAAATGACGTCACTGGAGTGTCCAAAGTTGATGTTGACGTCATTAAGGCTGTCTTCTGCTGGAAGTGGCCCTCGTATTGCCCATCCGAGTCGCGTCCGGACTGCATACGGTTGATGACCATCTCCCGCGCGGACTTCTATGGGAATGTGCGCTTCCGGTGCGTCTGTACCTATGAGCAGCATTACGTCACTCGACATCAAGCGGGGAATGTGGATATCGGCTAGGTGTGGAAACCGGCGTATACTCTCTGCAGTAGCGGCTGATCTGGCGTTCACTGGGAGTCTCTTCACAGACCAAACCTTCTTTAAATCCAGTACGTCACTTCCGGAAGCTGACTGAACACGGAGATTCACTTCTGAGCCGGAAACGGAACTTCCAGAAGAGTTTACTGTCGTTATCTTGAAATCTACTGGTTTCCCTGGCTGCCCTAGCTTTTTTAAAAGCCGCTCATCGCACAACGATTTATCTGCGCCATCATCTATCAGAGCGTAAGTCTCGCAAGTGTTGCCGTTCATTCCCGTAATTTTCACAGGTATGATACCCAAATACGCCTTTAGCAACGAATCTTTTGTAGTTGCGCAATTGACGGACGGCTGAAAAGCAGTGCGGTCGGACTCGGGCTTTACCCAACAATGTAATAATAAATGGTGTTTACCTTGACACTCAGGAACATTGCATTGTTTGGACATTTTACAACTTACAGACATGTGTCTTCCTTTAAGACAATTGAAACATAGTTTACGTATGGCAACAAACTTCCGCCTCTCACTTAATGGCATGTCAATATATGCTTTACAGTCACCCAATTCTTTGCATTTACCAGAACAACAAATGCATTTGCGCTCAAATTTCGCACACTCGCTACCCGTATGCGTTGTAAGAGTTGTGACCTTTGTGTTTACAAAGCTGTCAGACTTTACATGTGTATCATGACCACTGCTACGTGATTGGTTGTCTCTAACAATATCGGTAGCATACATTGAACTAGCAGTCTGTGACATTTTGTTGACAAAGCAAACTAAATCAGAAAATTTTGGCTCTCTGTCTGATTTAACATTTATGTCATGTGCTATATCAACCCATCGTGTTCTCATATGCATGGGCAAGCGTCTAACAATGCGTCGAAGGTTTTCTGAGTTGTTAATATCTGAGGCGAAACCTAGTTGAGAAAGAGTTATCTCACATTTTTGCATGGCCAACGCTAGCATTGAAAGTGCCTCAACATCTGAGGCCTTAATCTGAGGACCATGCAGAAGCTTATCGATGTAAGACCTAGATATGACATGCGGTTTGCCGTAACGAAATTGCAAAATATCTCTCGCACGTCTATATCCCTCAGTAGGTTCTAACAAAACACAATCTTCAATACTACATTTGGCCTCACCCACATAGTACTGTATAAGGTAGCTCAATCTAAGCCTATCATCATACACTTTATATTCTACATTTGTTTCAAAATTCTTAATAAACTTGCAATAATCAATAGATCTGCCACTAAATGTCAACAGTTCAGTTTTAGGCAAATTAAAGCCTTCTTGTAATGTATTAGCCAGTCTATGAAATGCACTGTCTATGTTTTGCGTAGAAACCTTACCGCTGATGTCGCTAGTAGAATTTACCGCTAGTGCTGAGTTGTTAAGCGTAGACTGCTGTGTCGACCGTAAGTCACGCTGGCCATGGTCCCCGGATGTAGACGCTTTTGCCATCGGGTTTGTCACACTCGTGCGCGTCACACTCGTGCGCGTCACACTCGTGCGCGCAGATAAGTCCGAAACACCTACACTTCCGGTCGATAAAACGCCCGCCCGTCCACCGTCCGCGTGAAAATCAGGTCCCGGATACTCGGTTGCAGATCTCGGTGCCAGACTGGATACGTTAATCGCGGCACAGTCCTCATCATCGGTCTTAGTCCCAGACTTGTCGCCGTCTTCCTCCCTCCACACGGATTCCTCTAGGACCGCTTCCTCCAGCTCGCACTGCGTGTCAAACATCTTTTTCTTCAATTTGAGCTCCTTGCTTGCTAACTCAAATTCATGCCTCTCCTTCATTTTCTTGAGCTTATGCTCGAGTACTAAGCGTTTAGCCTTCGCTTTCCGGAGTTCCGATATGGCTGACCCTGACGACGCCGAACTTATCCGACTTGCCACGGAACACGCGTCATCCTCTTCCGGTGTTTTCTCGTCAGTTGCTGTCCACTGGGAAAACCGCTCCCGGAATTCAACAAAGTTCTGTAGGCAATATTCATACGTTAGTTCCACATTTTCAACCACATCCGGCACTGAGCACAAATCTAAACATTGGAGATGAGCATTTTTGAACTGTTCAAATCTCTCGCAAAGTTTCTGGAATAAAACTTTCACGTGATCTTTGTTATCACGCGACATCATGTTTTTCTCAAGTTCATTGTATAATTTCGTCATCAACGCCTTTTGCGTCGACCGTTTCCTTTTGCTGTCTACAAAATCCATTGTGGTTTTTGTTTCTTCCATGTTGCACGGACAATTATCGAGAATTGTTAAGAGTTGGCCATTTCAATACGAAGGCACGAGATATGCGTCATTATTTTTTATTTGCTGACGATTCTCTAAAAATAAATACAATACATTTATAATATATACAGTCAAACATACCAAATTATTAACATAGTATTTAAATAAATAATTCAAACGATTGCGCGTATGTAATAATAATGATAATACATACAGAAATACATATACAATATAAGTACCAACAATATATTTACCGATATTAATTCTTCCATACACAAAATGCCACACTCTTAAAACAATTTAAACTTAACAGATATTTACGTAGAATAACAATGGATAAATGACGTCGGATGCGTATATATATATTTCGCGCCAACGTATGACGTCGGATGCGTATATATATAGTTCGCGCCAACGTTATGATTAAATTTCCCGAACGGCGTTAACAGAAACATAAGAGCGTAGGTTCTTATATATATATATATATATATATATATATATATATATATATATATATATATATATATATATATATATATATACACAATACTTAACAGTCTAATGCAACGGCATATTAATAAAATATAGCACGAGGTCTTGGTTCAGCATATCCCATTTCCATCGAGTAAAGAAGAACAACTGTTTTCTGAAAATAAGAATGCATCACAATTCTTTTACAAGTTCGATTGTCTGAAATTTGGTGTTATTCCTAAGATTATTAATAGTTTGTATGAAGATCAATACATTTAAATGATTGCGGACGGACACATTTTGTTTGTATTTATCGGTTTGATGTTTATCACCAAAAGTATTATCGCATGCAATTAAATGTCTAAAACGCATCAACTTTGAAATTCACAATGTCAATCTCATTCTCATACAAAGAATAAAATCAGCTATAAATACATCTTTGAACAACGTGTGTACATGTATTTCAAGATCAGAAAAGTTTTTGCAATTATATATTTATGTCGCTCAAGCATGCGCAAGTGTAGAACGTTTCAATGACGACCAAAATGAGCCGCACGATACAGACAGTGTTTTCAACAGGATATTTTTTTAAATAATAATATTTATATCACTACATAAACAATCGTTCGACGTTTAAATATTCACATATGTGCAATGCATTTGCTCATATAATCTTGTTAAACTATGATTACAATTTTATTTTTAAAATGAGGACTTACGTCACCCGTGTGTGTGTGTGTTTATGTGCGTATTGCGAAGTATCGAAGCCTTCCGCGCTTGAATCTGCATTATGTAAAGACCCAGAGTGTGTCCTTTCACTCTTACCTATGTCAATTTGTTTCGTTCTTTCCTTTTTTTTCGGGGGGAGGGGATAGGGTGGAGTACCCGGACAAAGACGTACCTACCCGGTATGGTGTTCACCAACCAAATGCACTTGCCTCCGGGAAAGGGGATCGAAACAGAGTCGGCTCGGCGACAACGCGTGTTACACTATTGCGCTAACCATACAGACACACACAGTTATGCACAATTCCTGTTCAGCACCATGCGCATGCGCGTCTGGGTTGCAGAAATAACATCTCAGTAAAGATTAAGATTTTAATGTTATGGAAATATGGTATTTAGAAATATGTTCTTGGAATGTTAAAGCATCTAAAAAGGTGTAATTTTTCACTTTTTTATTTTCATACCTGTTATGGTAAATACACGTGTGCTTTCTTGGTCGTGATGAACACAACGTAAGAACAGTTCGAAAGGATCGAAACTTTGCTGCTTTTTCAGTTATGGCACTTAGGTCTAAGCCTATCCTGCGGTTTCAATAACCAGTTCGACCATTCAACCTCTGTATTTCGCCTCTTTGTTTTCTGGAATCTACAGCAACATACTGCTACTATATTGTCTTGCATTTTGCAGGTTCTCTTTCCATTCCCTTTAACCGTTTCAACTCTTTCGTCGAAACCTGACGGCTGATTCAACTTATCTATTCCGTTCCTTTTGGTCGTTCGGCCTCTCTCGCCCTTAATGTCATACCCCATTTTTATTACGAAGCTCTTCATATGTCATATAAAGAAGTAAAACTCCAGCTGCTGGAGCAGTATTGAATTTTCATTAAAAACAATTAGTTGGTCCTTTATTTAAGGCAAGTGACCGATTGCCCAAACAGTACAAAACAGCACAATACAGCACAATACAAACCAACATAAACACAAAATATGAATAATGTATCCACTCGTAAAATGTTCAAAGTAGTCGTTTTTCTATCTATAACCTAATATTCAGTATCGGATATCTCTCCGTAACTGGCATATGTCTTCTCCAAACAGTATGGAGTACCATATCTTATAATCTCAAAACCCCATTTTACTATTGACCCTTTGGTTCTCTGTTCTGAGAGAAAAGTCTTCATAAAATGCAGTCTTCACTGGCTTCATGTTCAAAGTGTTATTCTGAACTCTGCATGTCGTTATTAACCGTTGCATATGTTTCTAACACCAATGCATATTATAGCGTGTTCTTCAAGAGCTTTTTAATAGGATTTCTTCAATATGTGTTCCAAATATATTGTTATTTTGGGCTTGTCGGGCCAGGCTCAATGTCACTGTTACTGATAATAGGACACATATTTCCTCAATAGCTTAAGTTAAGATGAAGGTTTTGCACTGAAATTGTGTGTGTAAGTAGCTTACGCGAAGACCTAGTTTGGGATTGCATTTGTGTGTTTAGGAAAGAAATCGAAGAATGAAGAATTAAAGCTGTGTGGCATACATATCTGTTGTTAGTATCTAAACATATCCATCGTTAATGGACAAACGCATTTCAAAACTTCATACTGGAGTCCGTCGTTCATTCGATTGTTATTTGTCGATTTCAAGTATTTATTTTATGCTTTCAGATGGTTTATATAGAAATATCAGTGAATTAAAACCGATGATTTCACTGTTTCAAACAAATTATTATCGATAATGTTCACTGTTTACTGTGAAATGACGTCAGTTTTTTGACGAAATGACGTCATTATCCCAGCGAAATTATTTAGTTCAACTCTTGAACAATATATATTAACTGTGAAAAAAAGCATAAAATAAAAATAAAAAGTTGTTTGATTCGGTGGAATATCGATTTTAATTCACTCGTGATCATAAAAATATATTTTTTTACTCGTAGCTGCGCCACTCGTGAAAATATTATTTTCTATGATCACTCGTGAATTAACATCGATAATCCACCGAATCAAACAAATATCCTCTATATCTTTTCTCGATTGCCGATCTTTGAATAATGACTTATACTTCAAGGTAAAAAGTCCAACTACATTTGCGAACACATATATTTAAGCTATTCAGCGGCTCTATTAACAAGCAGCGTTTCAAAACGGCCCTGGTTAAACGCTAGGGTTTATATTTTCTATCAGTAATGTTAATGGTAGAAAAGGGAAATGTTTATAAAAAGAAGGAACTGACATCAAATATATGAAAAAACACGGAAACCGAATTGCACTTGTCATGAATTGTAGCGCAAAAGAAATCGGTAATTTGGATAAGATAAAATGTAATAACACTTTAAAGCAAGTTTAATAAATTAATAAATACACGCATGCATCATAACATTATATATTCAATACGTGAAATTGCATTCTATTTTAGATAAACGATTTTAGAAAGACAACTAATTTTTGTATCTTAACTAAATTTAAAATATTTTGCTAACAATAGTCTATGAATACTTCACAGGGTGTATGGCAAATTAATTTATGTGATCTTGAGTCACGTGCATATACACTTATAAACATCATATCAGTTTATTAATTTATGTTACGTGAAGCTAACACATTTAATAGTTTTACGAAATAACTATGATTAAAGCTTAACGTTGAGAGTAAAAACACATACTACAATTACACGTTCGAGCATTAATTTGTTAACATATCCTTTTTCGTTCACAAAGTCGGATAACATCGGTAGATTATTGAAACTATACCAATCTACTAATTTATTGGCAAATTTACAGTAAAAAGAAAATATTCATTTAATGCTTAGTGATGGCATATTTACAATTCTCAGATTAATATCATAAATATATTTATCCAAAGCCTAAAAATGAATTACTTTAAAAAAAAATAATTCAATGTTCATCATAGTAAATCGTCTTACAGAAGATAAGATAAATACCAATAAATTTAAAAAAAATCAGTATCAAATCACATTCTTATGACTACTCAATATTGAATTTGACACTAACTCAATTATACAATACTATATCTGCTTATTATAATTATTGTGGGGGTTTCTCAGTGGCTTGGACCACGGTGACTATCAGACAATATATGAAGGGTACTGAATTAACATATAAGAAATTAGATCTTGTCTTCTTTGAAGACATGTAATTTTAAAATCCATAGTTTTCTTATCATATTAGGTGCTACAACGACATTGTGCGCTTTTGACGTGATATTTTGAAATAAAAAGAGAAGACACACATTTAAACCTATAAGTAGTCCTTTTGAACAGTCTCTTCCACTGTATATCTGTGACTTCTATGCATTTCTATGAGCATAAATCTATTTTAACATTGTTTACAAAAATGTGTATGCGCTTTCATTCCATTTGATCTTGTACCTGAATAAACTTGAATTGAATTGAATTGAATTCAATTGATCGCAACCATGTTGATTTATTCTATAGGCTAATTTAAACCTTGTTCAGTCTGCACAAAAAAATGTTTTCGACTATAGTCTTGCGAACAATGACTGACGAATAATTTTAAAGCCAGAATGATTGCCTTAACTACAAAAAGCAAATTGTAATACTATGCAATTATTATGTCTTACATAATAAATATATAGTAAAGCCTTCCCCAATAATTGTTCTATTTAGACACCGGGAATTGGCTCATCTTGCCATCATACGTGTTTTTTTTTATTTCATTCTGTTTTATGAAATACAAAAGCAATTTTGGTTGGCGGTAAACTTTTAAACGTTTATGTTTCAATGTTTCAATGATTTGTACATATAAAAACGCATGCTTAAAAAGAAACAGTAGTGTTTTTTCTTGATCCTCGGTCGGAAGCATCTTCCCTTTCTTTAATACAAATATATCAAATATGAAGCTTTGATTTTTTGAAACTGTCACACTAGTCCAATGCAAATAAATCAATGCGTGTTAAAATTGCCCAAGTTAAATGACAGAAAATGACGTTTTAATTTTCAATCAAAGCCTTTTTTCAAGAAAAACATGCAGTTATGTTTTAATATTCTGAATGAAATAAACGTTTACTGACGCTGGTTTTAAATGTATTTTTCTTATTTCATTCATTTCTGAAGCATCACTTACCACCATATGTATAGGAACAATAAGACTATCAGAATCAAATCATTATCAGTTGACCCATTTAAATTGTGTTCGGTATGATATCAATTATGAAAGATAATTATACAAATTCCATTTTTAAGTGTTTTAGGACTGGTCAAAACTTTGTAAAGTGTAACTAAGATGAAATAGCATCATCATGTAAAATCGTAAGTGTCTGAAAATATTGACGTTTATAGTGAATTTAAAACCGTATCCTGTGTAACACTCTTCCCTATAAGAAACCAATATTTTATTTCATTTCCTTGAATATGCACCTCTAATAACGCACCGTAGGTACATTTCAAATATTCGCCCAATGCCATACGAAACTGTTCATGTTCAGTAAAGGTTTGATATACGTTCCTGTTAAATGTATTAACATTTCTAAAGGTTTCCCCAAAATAAACGTCCATTGACCCATATTGAGGTTGATTGCAAAATCATTTGCCCTTCAATTGCGCATGTGTTGGTAGACTAGAAAGCTCACGTTTAATGCAAACTGCGCATGCCTCGATAAACAAAATCTCTTTAAAAGAACATAAAACGTTCCACAAATCATCAATCTGGACAAGAGGAGTGGAAGTGACGTTTGCACCAAAGGTTTGTTATAGAATTAAATAGAAAACAATATGTATGTTTAAAATTTATTTTAAGTGAAAGCGTAAGATTTTTAGTTTATCTTATAAATGTTGGTGCAATTATGTTGTTCTATGATTTCAAAAAGTCAACGGTATTCAGCAAAGCACTTATGCAGTCGTTCCGTGCTCTTTTCCGAGACTTGAAATCCATAAGTCTTACGTACATTCGTACGTCAACAGTCTTGCCCTGGCTGTTAACTTATTATTGAATCGGCAATTATTATTGTAACACACATTGCTACAAATGGTAATATATATATATTGATTAATTGACAGAAGGATCTGCGGTCTCAATAGCTTCAATAACGTAGCATTGATGATGTCGCCCTATGCATGACAATATAATGCATTGAAGGTTGTATTTTCGAAGGTATTTAATTCAAAATCATGCGACACTGCTCTATTTGCTGAACGACAATTTAAATATCAAAAACGGTGATTGTACTCTTATATTTCAAACCGTTTTATATTTATGCCAACATGGCGATCGTTGTGTTCAGTCATCTATGCGAGAGGTTTTGTAATTTTATTTCAGCATGCACTCAACAACTCTTTAGTAATAAAACTTTATGAATAAGTACATACAGAACATAAGTATTGAGACGAATGTTTGCTAGTGTTTAACTGTATCGTGTATGTTTTACAAAATGTTCGATGCTTCGATTTGTACATGTATATATTAAAACACACATAGTTACTCGGTTTCATCGCAACAAAACACTATTTTTTTAAATGCGTTTTGTCATTTGAATGCTTAAATAGCTTAAAAGTAAATGTATGTTAATATAAAGATTGATATATGCTAGTATGATAAAAACGATTTATTAAGATAATTATATTAAGATTATACTATTTTAAAGTATCATACTTTTCAATTGAACTTCTTGCAGGCGACCGTACTTATTTCAACGCTTCAATGACAAATACCTTTTATTGAACAGTACATAATACATTTAAATGGCGTGTTGAAGATTGTGTCTTTAACGCGAAAATAATCTTTAAAACAGCTTTCCGTTGATGAAATGAAGCGTTGTTTTTATAGTAGGTGACATAAATACGTGTATGCATACATGCCGTTACGATATTAAAAATATTACTGTAACGGAGTTGTTGTTGTTTCAAATTTACAATCGTGTTTGCATTAACATGTTTGAAAATATGATAAATGTTACAATGTTTTTCTATATATATACATATTGGTTTATGGGAAATCTATGCGAATGACAAATCAACATTAACGAATTAGAAAAATCATCGCATTAGTAAAAAACGATGAAGGCACACGGTATGTTATGTTTTCTCTTATAGTCAAACGCATGTTTATATTTCTTTATAGTTTTCTAATTTACATTTCTCTGCAAAAATAATAATAAGACTTAGATTCCTGCATGTTGATGCAAGCAAATTGAAATTGTTTTTGACAGGAGCAAATCAAATTTTGTTCTTGTGTCATTTCAAGTTAACGAAATAATGACCAGCGAGTCAACATTAAAGGGGCCGTCCAACTGATAAAGCGTCGTATCGACGCGAAACGATATTTTGGGAAACTACGAGGATTGCGTTTATAGCTATAAAATACATACACTCAAAACATGAGCGTTGATGGTCGAGTGGACTTGGCGGGAAGCTTTTTACTCCAGGAATCCAGGAACCCAGGGATCAGTGGTTCGAGCCCTGTTGAGGTTTACTTTTTTCCTTTCTATAAATTATATTCTTGTTGTTTTTTTACAGGAGATTTTTAGTTAAAATGTTTAAATTCATTAATATAAAGCATTTAAAGCATTTAATGGCAAGCTTCAAAACATGCCAAAATCTGTTGGACGGCCCCTTTAAGTCTTGTAATTACACATTTATGCTTCTAATCGACATCAGACCTGTGCATTTGAAACACCCTATATATATTGAAGGGACATCTAAAACGTCGTTTATTATATCTCAATTTAATTGATGTCTATGAAATCAATCTTTGTCTATATTCAATTCAAAAACGTTTCAAGTAATCAAACAATAAATTGCCCTCCCAAGCTAATTCCTTTTCGTCAAACGCTGTCGATCAAATAACCACGTGCTTTGTTATTCAAATATGTTAATTTCTACACTTACGTCGTTTAAAAGATCAATAGAATATATAGAAATAGTTTGAATAGGGCAATGCCCATAATAACTGTCCTTTTACATTAAAGAATAGCATAATACCATTTTTCTAATAATAGTTGTCGTGTTGAGAAATTTGAATTGACACTCGTTGAAATGCTTTCATATCATGTTTCACATAGCATACAATTTGAAATACGGTAATCGTATCTAGTTTCCAGTTTCCAATATTTAAATGTCTGATTAGATGATTGTTAAGCAGTAGTCAAGAAATGTTAACTGTTAATTTATATTATGTTAGTTTCTACTAATCAATTTAATAGTTAATATTGATGCGAAATACATAAGCAATACATGTCTTAAGCATGTAATTTACCAAGTCTCCGACATTTTTTCGTGGTCTCTTTTTGATTTACAAAACAAACATAATCTTATGTCAATTATTTTAGCTCGTCGTAACACATTATGATTACAGAGCTTTTAGCCTACCGCGATCATGTCCGTCGTCCGACAGTCCGTGCGCGCATGCGTAATATGAATTGTCACTCTGACAACTCCTACTTGACTGCTGGACTTTTGTTTTGAAAAAGTTTACAATAGTTCAAATCGTTCCCATCCGTTGCATATGTACGTCACCGGATCTCAAAATAGATTTAAAAAATGAAAATAAAAAAATCGTCCTCTCTCAAAAAGCCAGGATCGGGGGTTAAACATTTGGTGTGCAGCATTTTTAAATGGTCCTCTTATAGTTATATCAATATAATACGCATAGAGTAAAAACTGGAAAAGCTCCTGGGGTCACGTGATTTATATAAAAAACTAAAATATCATACGAAAGCGCACTTGAAATGGGTTTAATATTTGGTGTGTAACGTCGTATGGTGGTCATCTACTTATTTTCTCTATAACCGCAAGTCCCACAAGTATGTTATTTGACATGAACGTCTTAAAGTTGTCAACTGCTAAGTTTGCTCAGATCATGCCCCCTAGATCAGTTAGATTTATACACACCAGAGTTAAAAATACCAATACAATTTAAAAATCTTGATATCTGAAACCGCAAGGGTCGGAGTTCGGTATTTAGTGTATTAAAATTATTCAGTGTTGCCCTTCTAAGTTTTGTTCAAAATATGCCGATGAGATTTTAACTATCTTTATTGTTTGTTGTGCGATATCGTATAGTGGAATTTAGTACATGTACGATTGTCCAAATCATGTCCCAAAAAATGTGTCCCTCCCTATAGATTACTTGTTTTTCAATGCAACATTTTTGTCAATACAAATAAATACAATAAATAAAACGAGATTATAATTGTTTGAAAATATAACACAATATCCAAACAAGAACAGCACCACAGCCGTGCACAAGGGTCCGTGTATATACTGTCTTTGTGTTTTCGTTTTGCATTCGACTAAACTAAAAACGAAAATCAACGCATATTAGTTCATATTCCGATGTCCTAATAACCGAAACAAAAACAAAATTTGAATACCGAATTGACGTTTTATGTCGTTTTTGTTGTACACAAGGTGTAGGATCACGTGACTTTGTTGGATTTTCCCAATAAAACGTTAATGGATGTAACACACCGGTAATTGCTGCTTTTTTCAAATAACTTTTTAAAGGGGCCGTCCAACAGATTTTGGCATGTATTGAAGCTTGTCATTAAATGCTTTAAGTGCTTTATATTGATAAATTTAAACGTTTGAACTAAACATCTGAGTAAAAAAAGAATTGAATTTAAAAAAAGGAAAAAAAGTAACCCTCAACAGGGCTCGAACCACTGACACCTGGAGTCCTGGAGTAAAAAAGCCTAGACCTAGACCACTCGACCATCCACGCTCATGTCGAGATGTATTTTTTAGCTTTATAAGCAATCCTCGTAGTTTCCAAAAATATCGTGTCGCGTCGATGCGACGCTTTATCTGTTGGGCGGCCCCTTTAAAACCATTTTTCCGAAGAATTTCAACTAGAACATAAAAGACAGATTTTTATATTGACTATGGAAATTTAAAGTTTATCAGAATGCATCGTTTTTTATGCAATAAAGATTTTTGCAAATGTATTTCAATAAATTGAGATTTTTGCAACAATAGAGTACTTAACGTTGTGTTAACATTTTGTCAAGCCCGTGTATAACCCCCTGAAAACCCCGTTGACTTTGCACCTTGCTACAGATCATAAAACAAAACACGAAACATATTTCCCTATCCTTATTTCGTTTCAATTTTAATTTTACGAAAAATAATTTTTAAAATTTAAACGAAGTATTTGGTGCCGTTTACCAGTCTTAGTTTGGTAAAACGAAAAACGAGTGGCGCTGCGCTGCTGTATTTGGGAGATAAGTCATGATTGATCTTTTTTTGCAGTTTTCCCCCTTAGATATTATTATTTTGAATACGTAAATGTACACAATTATAGAAGAAGAATATTCGAGTCTTAGTACCGCTCTTGTTGGCTAGTCTAATCAAAAATGAATAGATCTAGTAACATTAAATTATGGTACAAATGGGCATGGCTGTTTTTGTTTAAAATCATTGGATTTCAGTACATGTATAACATGTATTTCGATAACTATGGCACAATTGCCTAAGCTATGTGTTTCCTAATGTATTCTTTTAAAATTGTATCAGCATGATTATGTTTTGTGCTTCCTTTATAGGATGCAGAAAATAACAATCATACAATTATTTATTTAACTATAATACCATTACATTATAATAAAAGAAAAAGCAACGCTAATTTACGTCCATTATTTAAAATACCATACAAGTAAAGACTATGACGTTGTTACAAATTAAATAATTTATATGAATAACGTGTTTGTTTTGTGTGTTTTTTAAAGATTTTTTTCACTTTTCGAATGACTGTTTAAATAAACTGGATGTGTATAACATGAATAAAATAATACACTTTTCGACTAATGCATTTAGTTTAACAGATCATGCAAGCGAACGCTTCTTGATGGCGCGTTCTTTTCGGCTCACGGCCACCACCACCTGGAAGAACTTTTCAATAAAATAAGCTCTGATACCCATATATATCATTGACTCAGTAAATCATACACGTATAGTAACAGAAGTAAAAGCTTTTCTATAATTGTTATCGAGTTAAATTTTGGGATAGCAGGTTCTAAAACGGATTACTTCAACGCATGCAGGTAGTTTCTATAGGCGTGACGTATGATATTCGCCTTCTTTATGTAACATAACGTTTAAAGACATTTTTTAGGGTATTATGCTATCAACGGAAGGTGTATATTTTGTTAGCATTAACTTAATCTTGGGCGCTCTTCCGGAATATTAAATATTTTGTGTAATAAGTAATTAAATAGGCACATTTATTAAAATTATTTTTTGTTTATTTTATTTTCGTCAAGCTCAAAACGGTTTCATATATGTGTTTTGGTTATTAACGGCACTCTTGTTTTAGAGCTAAAACTACTAGACAAATTACCGTTCAGTTGTTTAATGTATCATGTATTTGTTCAAAATCGATCGCATTGGAAATTATATACTAGACACCTTGCACTTTACCACTCCATAAGATTTAAACATGAGTTTATTCTCCTTTTTTCCAGATCTGTATTTTAATACTGGCAGTACTATTGCATCTTTAACATTTTGTTATGTACAGTGACGTTAAAAGTAAAGCATAGGGGCCATTTTAGCAGCCGCCACCGATTATCTTGCTGTTTAAAAACGTCATGCGATTCTAAGGGGTAATACGAATATGATACGGGACTCATATGAAGGGGTATCACAGCTCTTAAAATTTAAGGACCTCCCACTGACTTTAGGACTAAAACGAGTGTTTGTGTAATTAGTAATGAATTTACATAGCATAGGGGCAAAGAACAAGAAGTGTCATAAGAGGCTAATTATGGCCCTAGGTATTCGGCTGGATCAACGTGAAATACCGGTACGTTTGGAAACATTTAGATGTCAATGATCATTCAATTTGGAAAATACAATGCCTGGAAAAACAACTCAAAATATCCAAGTCTTTTCCCTTACGGTGTGTATTTTCCTCCCCGAAAAAAGCACGTAACAAACCATTCTGATGGAAATAAGTGATTTATTATTATGCAAGGGAAAAAATACGCGCTAAAAGCCACTAAAGATTAACCTCCCCAAGACAGCAGCACAGAGCAAAGATCTATATATAAACATGTTTATATATAGCTCTTTGCAAAGCGCCACTCGTTTTTCGTTTTTCGTTTACCGTACTATCAAACCAAGAACGGTAAACGGGACCAAAGAATGCGTTCCAAGTTGTAATCATTAATTCTTGTTATACTAAGATTGAAACAAAATATGAAGAGGAAAATACATTTCGTGTTTTGTTTTATAATATATATATATATATATATATATATATATATATATATATATATATATATATATATATATATATAAATAAATATATATATATATATATATATATATATATATATATATATATATATATATATATATATATATATATATATATATAACAACGAAAAACTATATAAAGAAGTTAATTGTGTTTTCGTATTTTGTTTTTGTTTCGGTCAATAGAAAATCCGAATATGAACTAATATGCGTTGATTTTCATATTTAGTTGTATTGAAAGCAAAACGAAAAGACTGTATATACACGGACCCACAAGAACGAGCATGTGTTTGTAACTATATTATTTATTGTGTTCATTTATGTGGTATCCCAACTCACTACATATTCTCTGCAAAAGACGAAGCCTAATTTAACATATTGCTAAAGTGCAGATGACTATTAAACCAACTGTTAAAAAAACAAAGAGAAACATGTCCAATAAAACTGTGCAGCGGACACTAGATATGAATTGTCTTATCTAAAATGAGATGATATGTTATTTGTTCCTATACTAAAGGTTTGAAATCAAAGATCTTTAAATATTTTTTTAATATATTGTAGTTAAAAATACGCACTGCTTGTCTGAAAAAAGTAATGCTTAACATAAAAATACGTCATACAAATTGTCCATCAGAATCGAAAATATTTTCTTTTACACTGGTTTAATTACAACATTTGTAGAGCGAGGTGAATTAATGTTGAAACATTTAATGGAACCATCGTCTTACTTTACACAAAGGCTTTTTGATACAAAAATGAACATGGCGATAGTTTTTGTCAAACATGATTTGCCAGTAAGCGTAAAATCATCTCATGTAATGTACATATTCATGAGGCACACATGCGATTTAAGTTTTACGAGATCATGAACAGTTGCTTTGAACTCGTCATTATTATTATTCTAATACTATGAGACGTATAGAAACATCAACAATAATAAATATGATTATAATTTCTTTTTCATTATCATTTTGCAATTTCAGTTTTATTTTAGAAAAAAAAATGAATTCATATTAAATGTTTACTGAATACAAATGTTTAAATAAAATGGTGTACTTGAGAAATCGGCATTATGTATTAGTAAGTTTAAAAAAATGATCAAATAAAAATTTAGCTGACTATGCATTATATGCTTTATATTTCGAATGGGATCAAACATTCATCACTTTTTTCCAACATTGGTTTGATTTGAAGTTTTGACAAATAAGATAATACAGCGAACTGTAATAATAAACGGTTGCGATAAAAAAAATAAGCATGCATGTTTAATTATTGTAGAAAGGATGTCATTAAAATGTTAATAAGTGAATAACGACGTGCGTAACTTTCCTAAAAGTTGATTTTCAATAAAACAATACATTCTTTGCATTGTATTTCTCTACACAATACTTTATAAAACACAAGCGTTAAATCAAACTGAATTGGGCACTCAATGAGAAATTTTCCTTTTTTTTGTCCCTGATTAAAAAACCACAACTACAAACTGCTATGTACGAAGGACCAAAATAACATCATTATCATAATTTATAACAGGCGGAAGTCTTAAACAGGTTGTTTCCGGTCAATAATTTAAAATACTTAAACCAATCAAAATCACATTTGGATGATTTCTTGACTTGCGTTTCAAATAGAAAAACTGTCCCCGCTCAATATAATACAGTGCAGAAATATATTACACGTGACATGCAAATCAAAATCTCAAGTCCATGTCTTCAAAGGTAAATTAAAATAATTTCGGTTGAATTAATTTAGATGCCTTTTTTTCTTTAAAAAAAATCACAATGGAACACTTCAAGAAAGAGTAAATATTATTTCTATAGCAACCGCAGCTTTTCAGGTTCGCAAAACTTTGAATTTTCGAATAAATCATCTTCATAGTTAGTTTTATGTATACTTTATTACCTGGACGTAAGGGATCAACAACACAGGTCGTACTTACTTGTCACGTACAGTTCAATGACACAAAGACATAGTTATATTGGAAATGGGCATGTACATGTATTCAAATGCCATAAAATAAACAGTTAACAATAAAGTCTACATACAAACAAGAAAAATCTGAATGTTTAAACATGTCACTTCATGTTCAATAAAACAAAGGAAGACTGATATTGAAAATAAGCATGTATTGCAAATGCCGTGAAATAACCAGTTTACAATGTTGTTTACATACGAACACAAAACAATGATGTGAGGTCAATAAATGACCAGTCTGAGCAGCCAAAAAAGCTACTTGTCACAGAATAACCAAAAAATTATAATATAATCCAATACTAAAAAGGAAGTGGGTACAGTTAATGAAATTAACTGTAATAGTTATACCTTTAATTATATATACATAGATTAAATAATGATGGAACAGATGAGGACTGTGGGCAGTGGATTGGAGGTAATGAATTGGTGAAGTACAATTGATAGGAAGCTTCCATTGCAGAAAATAAACGCTATAATGGCCAAATCAAGCATTGGTTGGCTTAAATCGATTACATGAGATTAAAGGTAGTTTTAAGTGGATGTTGAAGAATCAAAAGAATTCTATAATAGAAACCATTCTTTGTTGGCCGTTGGATCAAAATCTTTACACTACAGACAAGTGTAAAATATCTTGTTATAAACACAATTATTAATTGCATCGATGGTAAGTAGTCATGTTTTTCTAAATTATACAGATATCAACACACTCCAGTGTTTCAAAAGACAATTAAAGACCCACTACTTCGTGCTGGTCTACGGAAACTGATTAAATCAATATAGGCACTTCAGATGCGATAAACTGCTAATGTACTTGGATAGTCCACAATTGTTGTTTTAATGTTAATCACTTTTATAATAGTAATGTCTCATGTGATGATTTTATTGATTCCACTGTTTTACCAGGCTACGGGTTTCTTTCTTATCATATGCTTAGTTAGATTTTAATGGTTTTACAATGTTATTGTTATTTTATGTTTTTACAAGATTATGATATGTATTCATTATTGTACAGCGCCTTTGAACGTGTTTTATTACATGAAAAGGGCGCTTTATAAATCAGGTTAATAATATTAATAATAGTAATAATAGTAATAATAATAATAATAATAATAATAATAATAATAATAATAATCAACTTGATAGAAATACAAATAGAAACAACTTAATGAGAGTTTGACCTTAGCTCTGATTTAAGTTGCTATCAATATGACAATCACTAATTGTTTGATCCACGCTTACTATATGTGGTAAAATATAATACAGAATATATAACTTGCAATAAATATATTTTGAATGTTGTAGGATAAACTTTCCTGTTGAAGATAATTGTTTGTTTACTTGTAAAGGAATTTTGTACGCACGCGGAGTCATTAAATCTTAACATGTTACGATGATGCTACAAATAAATGTATTGATCCTCAGATATAAATATCTACCTATTAATGTAGGTTCGTAAACTTTAATTATTAAAACAGTTTCGTTAAGTCAATGTATATGAAACACACAATAGTGTGTGGTGAGAAGATACGTTAGGTAATAAAATACAGAACATCATTAGGGAGAAAAAAAGGTTAAACATACTCCTCGGATAATATGTAAGTAAAACGTGACCTTTGACGGATATGGGGTTTTGCCGGGTAAGGTCTAACGCATTGCTTGCCATATTGTCAAAACCTTGTCAAAACATTTATCTTAAAAATCCTTTTCTTAAAGTGATATTATGGGCGTTTTCACTGTTGAAAATGAGCTGAAAAAAATTAACAGGTCAAAAGAATTGAATAAAAAGTGGTTACTGACCAATTATCTACTAATCTTGCAACCAGCTGTTTATAAAAACAATATATTATTTTCAATATTTCACATGACTCACCCAGTCCTCTAAGCCGAAATGATTCGTAAAACGAAATTATGTCTTTGAAACGAATCTGCATAAAAACTACATTTAGACCCACATCGTACATCGAATCATTTTTGTCGTCAGCTGTCAAAACGAAAGTATGATGATCAAATGGATTATTTTCCTCTTTCCGGGATATTGTGTTAGTATGTTGATGCTGCATTAACAAATATAAGTGTATATGAAGTGAAAACACCAAAAAAATAAACAACGGTTGCGATAGACACCTATATACTGTTAGATGCCCATAATATCTATTTAAAGGCCGGAATGTGTTATCATCAGATGTGCAAAGTAAGCCTATCGAAATTCTTATCTGAATTTCAAACCACGGTTTAATATTTAAAGTAAGACAAATTGACCACAATCTGACTCAGTAAGTTTGTGCTATAACATAAGCGTACTTGTGTAAATATTGAATACGATTTTTTGCGCAAAATATGAAAACACAACTTTACATTGTAAACGGTTCAGGCGCCGTTCAATCTATCAATGTACCGTAGCTAAACTTATCTCGTTTAAAATTAAAGGACGCTTGTTTGTGTTGCTTTATTGGCAACCGTACTGAGCCTGTTTGCATTTACGTTTTTCTAACCTTAACCATAAAATAATAAATTAACTTTGATGTATGACACTAAACAGTACATGGTAATTCGCATAATAATCTTATCAGATGTTTACTCATACAATCGTCACTGCAAATTATCTGGAACTGTCCAAATAATTGAAATTATTGCAGGGCCAAATCGTTAAAAATGTAAACCACTGGTTAATGTATACGATGATTAATGGTATAACCAGTCGAAATTAACATTCATTAACACGAAAAAAAGCCCTTTAGCGAGTGATGAGTTCATGAAAAAAAAAACATTTCAATTTACTGAATGAACTATATGCCCTAAATGGTGATCCGTATGATAATATATAGAGCGTCTAAATACCCGCAATAGGACTTGTTTGCGTAAAAAACATATACGCGTCGGGCCGGTATTGCTATAAAACAATGTGACGCTGTCAAATGACACGAATAGATTGACCTTGAACGTAAAAATCAAGCACACAATCGAATAAATATATTATATATTATTTACATTTCTTATATAACCAAACGAACATTATAATTCCGCCAATGATTTTCTATTGAATCATTATACCACTGATAATATAACTAGTTTATTTGTTTTCCTTGTATCCTTTCATTTAAAAGTATTTTGTCTTAAGCTTTAATACCTTCTATTCTTATTTAAGGTTTATGTATTGAGCGTGTATGAAAATATCTATATGTTAGAAGGTAATGGATTCCGCTAATATAAACATAAGATTAAGAGTTTCAATTAAGTCTATTATTCTTGAAACTCTTTAAATATGTCTATTTGTAAATAAAGATTACAAGTTTTCATTATAATTCACTCTTATAACTTATCATTACAATGTAAGGATACAGCATTAGGAAAGATCTATTTAGAAGATCTATAAATCACTCAAGGGTTAATAATTCCAAGTTTGGTCGTAGACAATTCATTTCCTAAAAGTTGTTCCAATTAGGTACCGCTTCGGTCCGACGTTTTAACGAACAATATTTGGCAGCTCAAAAAATATTAATAAAAAAAAATACGATAAACAATCCTATATTGATTTCCGCTGACACATGATACGACAAACACACATTGTTGGAGTAACGGAATAAGCGTAACATATAAGAGAAATAAGTGGACGGCTTATTTGGCGACTGGTTAATTGCCAACAATATAAGGAGTAATAGACGGCAATAGTTACAACTAATTTGTGATTAATTAATAACACATTCCAAACTCATGATTTTCTCATTCAGGCGCACTTTTCTGAGCATACATTTTACCAAAAGTTTTAGGATTTGGTATTTATTGCTGACTTTGGTTATTCAAACCTGCTTGAGTTTTTATATGTAAATATGCTTTATGAGCTTGTATTGAGTCAAGCAAGATTCAAGTTTGTGACATTTTTGTGTATGTAGCCTTAGCAAGAATAGAACATCAACATATTGTCTTATGGTTTAAAAAAATCTAAAACAGATTTGTATTTTGATATTAAAAAGTAGTATTTTTATCTTCAAAATTTCGAATAAACATTATAAATCCAACAAGTTAAAAAATAATTCACAGAACCGTATAGCGCCGTTTATGTGTATATTTATAATAACTGTGCGAAGTTGTATACATTTAATTAAACCTTTTCTTACTTCTGCATTACACATTTTACAGGAAAGATATTATATCCGATGAGGAGTTTTTGCATTTCAAAACTATCAACTGACAAAACACAATTTCGCCATTAAAATACCTGTTTTACTAGTTTCCTCATTAACCCTGAGAACTGCATCGCTATTCTTTTTTAAAGTAAACAAAATTTACGACTTTGTTTAAAAACATATCAATTCAACGTTTGTTATCAATAAGTTAGATTTAAGGTATCATTAGTATAGCCATAGTTGCATCGTCCTAAGCTTTTATTATTATAAAACAAATAAAAAAAAAAAATAAAAAAATTATAATAATAATGTCAAGTCCCTATAAAGTAACACTATTATAGTACTTCTTTTTTTGTAGTTTATTGTTTATCAATCAATTTTAAGTTCAAGCTTAGTGAACACATATTTTCTCATTTACTATCATAGATGAAAGGTTAAAGAATCACTAATAGACAATAATAGAACGCGAAGTCACGTAACTCGCAGAATTCCAGAACAAGGCTGAACGTGCACCTATTGCTAATAGTGCCACGCAACGCCGCAACTGATTTCACATTCGGCGACGTAATGATTTTGTTACCACAAGATGGCAATATCAGTATTAGCAGTAATATATACTTCCCATTTTAAGTGTTTATGCATTAAATAAATGTTCTTGATTAAAGTACTTGGTTGATTCAATGGTTTGCACACAGTTTGACACTCTCGTTTGAACATTTCTATCCCGGTGTTTGATCAAAGATCGATCAATAATCTTTTTTATTGATAGATCTGTGGTTTTATTGCCCCTATGTTAAGCAAAAACCCATTACCCGTTGTGGTCAGACACTGTGCCGTCAAATACTAAATAACAACACCTTATTAAAGACCACGCGTATCAGATGTCTGGTGTACACACACACTTTATGATAGCTACATGTCTTCTCCTTGAAGAAGTATTGCGGAGTCATTTCTATGACAAATTTAACGCCAACTACTCAAATTGAAAGTAATTTTTCCGTGCAGATTGCCAGGAACTAAATGCTGTCAAGATTTAAACCAGTTTAATCATAATTATAAAGTAAATGACGGGGATTCGTTCCTACGCTAATTTTGAAACCGATGGACGTTCGTACCTTTGTTGTTTTGGTAACAAGGACAATTGTTCGCTCGTTATTTTGACAATCCAGACAATAATTCCTTCATTATTTTGACAACCCGGACATTGGTTCTTACTTTAGTGCTATCCTGGTAATTATCATCACATTTTATCTAAATGAATATGAAACCCTGGGCAATTTTTAAGCGGTATATTAATGGTGTCCTTATTAAAATAGTATGCTATTTTTCATATTTTTATCATATTTTTATGAAGTTCAAATTTTTCGTGAGCATGATGACGTTAAAAATATATCGACTAAGTATGATATCTGTAATTAGCGACACCTTGCGGAAATTAGGGATACTTAAAGGGGCCTTTTCACGTTTTTGCAAATTGACAAAATTAAAACAAATTGTTTCAGATTCGCAAACTTTCGTTGCAGTTATGATTTTGCGAGGAAACAGTAATAGTGAACATTTACAATGCTCTTAAATATTTATTATATGCATCTTTTGACGATTTAAAAACCTGAATATTATAAAGCGTTGCAACGCGAAACGATTGAATAATTTGAAGAGTTCTGTTGTTGTCGTTATGTGTTGTGATACTACGAGGATTGCTTATCTAAAGTATAAAATACATCACTCATAGTATGAGCACGGATGGCCGAGTGGTCTAAGCGAAAGAATTTTATTCCAGGGGTCCGTTGTTCGAGCCAAGTTGAGGGTTACTTTTTCTTTTTTTAATTTTATTCTTGCTTTTTTACTGAAGCATTTTAGATCCAATGTTTACATTTATTAATATAAAGCATTTAATGACAAACTTCAATACATGCCAAAATCTGTGAAAAGGCCTCTTTAAACTGAATTGTAGAGATAGGAGTGTGTTTCTTGGTGTACGAGTGACCCTTGAAGCATAACACAGGCTGATCTTTCGTTTGATCGTTAGAAGATCCATGTTGGAAATGATTTTTAAAGGAGTGGCCTATTACTATATATATGGACATATTGTTTTCACAGTTAAGGTATTGTCTTAAATTGAAGGAACCAATGTCCGGATGTACAAATGTTGTAGAAGCGAATGTAAGGGTCGTGAAAATTATGTAGGAACAAATATTCGGACTTTCAAAATAATGTAAGAACGATTTTCAGGGTTGTCAAAATAAGAATTAAATAAATAAAATTAAAAATTGTAATGCTAAACATTTAACTCATTTAGCTGGTACCGGTAAAAGAAAACTCCGTCATTAAGTTGGGCCTTGTCCTATAAAGAGTGTACGATAGTGTATGGAATAACATTTTCAAAACAAGCATTATCGTTAACCACAAAGGGGTTAAATAATGTTTCCGAAAAATACAATGATAAGAGATTTATTATATATATTTGTCACTTATAATCACGTATAAAGAATTATCAATATGCATGCATAGACAGTTCAGTCTGCATCACGTCCGTTTGTTTTTCACTTGTCTATAGAATTCTTAAATACCGATTAGGAACACAGAGATGATACAAAACGGAATAACCTATATCGACGGAAAGCTCTAATTGTTAAAAAATATGTACCCCGATTGCCTCTCATATCTGACAGGTGATCTAAATGCAAGAACTAAAACTATGCTTGACTTCATTCCTGCTGGTAACGTTGACTTTTTTTTTTATTCAGATGTTTACAACGATATGGATTTTTTTGAGCTGCCTAGAAATAATAAGGATACAATTTATAATTCGTTCGGGCATACTTTACTAGAACTATGCTGCGCACATGGAATTCATATACTTAATGAGCGTGTTACCGGTGACCAAGATGGTGAGTTTACATGCATGCAATACACATTATTTCAACTGATTTATTTCCATTTGTTACGCAGTTTAATATTCTATCCATCGACGAATCTGACCATTTCCCTATTTGAGCTACTATGATTTTTATAAAAAATATATACACGAATGTCGATTCACCTTCTTTTCATTGCATTGATAATAACACACTGAAGGTCATATTTAACTCGATTAATTTAAATGGAATGCTGCGCAAAGGGATACATTTATTGCGACTTGTGTTAATATTTATAACATGTAAAAGGATGAAAATTTAAATCAAATTATTGTAGATAAAAGCCATGCTCTTCAAACAACAGTATCACTTTACAAAACTGCTGCAGGAACCATGAAAGTCCATAATAGAACCAAACGACGTAACGTTTATTAACGGCAAGATAAACCATGATGGGATAATGAATGTGATATTTTGAAATATTGTAAGTATAACGATTTGAGAAATTTAGTTTCACAAACTCAAGGGAAGATTTGCATACCTACCTAAACAAAAAAAGACATTTTAAAGTAATGTGTAAAATCAAGAAGGATAACTTCCAATTGAATATGAGAAATAGGCTTTGCCAAGCACGTGGTGATCCACATTTATTTTGGCAAACAATAAAAAGTGCAACTTTAAAAAATCTTCACATTCTATTTATCATCAACAAATCAAACAAAGTGATTGGCTAAATTATTTTAATCAATGATTATTTCGAGAAAATATGCTCTCAATTAGAACTTCTGAAGAAGATGCTTTACCTGAATATGATATAGTTCTAAATAGCTCTATAGCACACGAAGAAATAATGTATTATTTAGTATTAAAAACTTAGAAAAGGGAAGCGCGCAGGGGTTTGATGGTATAGGTTCAGAGTTTTATAAAAAGAGCATTATTGTTCCCTTACAGAAATGCGGTTCTAAACTGGACCCGACAAATTATAGAGGTATTTCATTGATAAATGTTATATATACAATATTTGGAAATAATGTAAATTCACGACTGTGTACTTGGTCCGAAGAATTTGGTAAATTAGACTAGTCGCAATCAGGTTTTTGTAAAGGTTATTCTACAATCGATAACATTCGTCGTACAAAGCATGACTCAAAAATATATAACTTAACCAGGAGGAAGGTTTTATGTCTTAAACGTTGATTTTCAAAAAGCCTATGATGGGATATTGCACAATAAAATATTTGATATAATGAAGAAAAAAGGCTTAAAAGTAAATCTATATAAGGTCATTGTCTTTATGTACTCATATTTGCGGAGTCGCGTGCGTGTCATAAATAACAATGTCACTACTGAATTTAAGTGTAACATTGGTACAAGGCAAGGGGACGTAACTAGCACGATCATTTGTAACTTATTCATAACTGATTTATCCCTTTATCTACGTTACCAGGGCCATCAAGGAATTTTCATATCTGAAGATATTCCAAAAATACAGTGTATATTATTTGCGGATAATGTTGCGAATCGCTATGAAACCGCTTTTGAACTACAGCGTCAATTGAATAGCATTTTTGATTTTTGCAAAATAAGTGGCGTGACTGTTAATGAAAAGAAAACCGAAGTAATTGTATTCAGAAATGGGGGCCCATTGCGGTCATATGAAAGTTGGTTCTATAATTAAAATCGTTACATCAGTGTACAAATACATGGGTTTACTGTTTACTCCTAAATTAAGTTGGTCCAAGGCTACAAGCAAAAAAATCCATTAATGCGATAAAAAGCTACCAAGGCTATTTTGGAAAATCTGACCTTCAAGAGTATTTCAAACTTTTTTACCCAATGGAATAGCCAAGCCTTTAATATGTGGCGGAAATTTGGAGCCATACCTATTCTGAAAATAAAGAACAAATCCAGGCTAATTTTTGCAAAGATTTTCGTGCTTTAAATAGGTCAACCAACAATTGCATGGCTCCATGGGAGGTTGGTAGATAAGAATTATGTGTATAAAAGCATTTTAAGTTTGTTAAATATTGGTGTAAACTTATTCACATGCCATGCCATAGATACCATAAAAATATGTTATAATATGTTAAAACGCCAGGATGAAATCGGAAAGACCAATTGGGCTACGTCTGTTAAAAATATGTTATTTAATTATGGTTTGGGTTATATCTTTGTTCATCAGGATGTTGATAATGTTTACGTATTTTTACAACTTTTTAACGATCGCCTTATGTGTTGTTACAAGCAAAAATGGTCAGGGAGTTTATTCGACTCATGTAGATGTGAAACATATAGAATGTATAAATCATTGCTTGAACCAGAAAATTATATTTTGCTTAAAATACCATTCTACTATAGAAAAGCAATGGCAAAGTTTAGATGTTCCAAACACAAGTTAATTATTTATTCTGGACGACATATTGGTATAGAACATGCTCTCAGATATTGTTCACATTGTCTAAATGTAGAAAACAATTGTGTCGTTGAAAACGAATTTCATGCATTTTTTCATTGTCCTAAATTTCACGAAGAAAGCAACATGCACTTTTTTCTTGGTATAGTGGAAACAGAGAATTTTACTAATCTGATAAAAACGAAAAATGATCTAAAATTGAAGAAAATAGCATTGTTCATATATTTTCTAATGCGCAAAGCACAAACATAAAACTATTCACAACTCATGTATGTATAATACTACATGTTTGTAGATTGTAGTTTGGACCGCTGGCCTTTAATTACGAAATTAGTTGTCTTGTCTTGTCTATAGAATAGTCATTCACTGTAAAAGAAAATTTATTCGATAAAAAATACACTACATTGAAATAGTGTAATGTTTTTCGTCTTTTCTAGTGCTTTGTCTTATGGTTATTCAACACACCTCTTACACGTTCGATCGTTCATAAAAAAAAATTCACAAATCAACACACCCATACCTTTGAGCATTAAAGGTATATAATGCTATGTACATGTATTGTATTAGACGGTTATTGTATATCTTTGTTTTGTTCAATTATCGATGCTTCAGACCACCTATACTCTGATGATCATGGATAGTTCGTATTTTAATAAAATGAAATAAAATTTATAAAGATACAATAATGGTTATAAATAGTATGTCGTTGAATTATTATTTAGATGTTATGCTGTTTAACGTGTATATGATAATTACTAAACGCACGCCTTTATACATATGTTTGACGTTATTGTTATCAGTTTCAGTGCTCATGAAACTTTATAATCAACAGGTATAAACTCATCGATATTCCAGCTAAGGAAAGTTACATGTTCAGCCTCGTTCTGAAATTCGACGCGTCACGTGATATCTTAAATTAGCAACAGTAGTAGTATTATGAAACCGGTCTATTATTATATTCCTTTTAAAATCTTCTTGTAGCCGTTATGGATGCAACAGCAGATAAAAGGGACGATTCTACAGACGAACTACATTTGTCTGAAATTGTTCATGATAATTTTGATAACCGTGCAGTAACAAAAACACTAATGACGGAAAATGTCCATATTCCTTTGCAAACCAAAGACGAAAACGAGCCGATTCCAGAATCTGGATCAAAAGATTTACTAAAACATTGCACATCATGCAATCAGCCAAAAAGGTTTTTAATTGAGTCGTCACTTAGCGAGCTCATTTCAAACGACTGTCAAAATGAAAACAGAGGTGCTGCTATAATTTGCGAGGAGGAAGAAAAGTTATTTGATACGATCAATAACCATGAAAAAACAGATATGCTAATCCCATTGATGGAGGAAGATCGGGAAAAAACATTGAATGAATTAAGCCAAACGATCCATAATATAAATACGGAAGTTACAGGTCAACAAAAGATGTGCAAGCCTTGCACAAAAATGCGAAAAAAAATATTGCATGCCACTTTTGTGCCACATGTGAACATGAATTTCTTTGTGAGGCATGTAGTAAACATCACACTTTACAGAAATTAACTCGGTCGCATAAGTTGCAAGATATAAGTAAGTACGTGAACGGCACAAAGACTAATGTCATCGGCATCGCAAAGTTGTGTGAACCATGCACGGCAAACGAAAAATCAATTCCTGCATACTGTTTTTGTGCCAAATGCGAAAATGAATTTCTTAGTGAGTCATGCGGAAAACATCACAATATACAGAAATTGACTCGAATGCACAAATTGCAAGGTATCAATCAGTACGTGGAAGCTGCGTATCCAGACATCACTAAAACCCAAACGTTTTGCGAGCCTTGCATAGCAAACGAGAAGTCAATTCCTACATGCTACTTTTGTGCCGAATGCAAAAATGAATTTCTTTGTGAGACATGCGGTAAACATCACACTTTACAACAATCAACCAAAAGACACAAAATACAAGAAATAAGACAGTACGTGGAAGTTGCGAATGCTGATATCATCAAAAATCAAAACTTGTGCGAGCTTTGCACATCAAACGATACGTCAATTCCTGCAAGCTACTTTTGCGCTTTATTGTGAAAAGGAATTATGTGTGAGACATGTGGTAAACATCACAATATACAGAAATCAATTCGAACGCACAAATTGCAAGATATAAGCGTGCACATCGAGGCTCTGAATGCTAAAGTCACCAACAACCAAAAATGTTGTGAGCTTTGCACATCAAACGAGAAATCAATTCCTGCATGCTACTTTTGTGCCGAATGCGAAAATGAAGTTCTATGTGAGACATGCGGTAAACATCATACTTTACAAAAATCAACCAAAAGACACAAACTACAAGATATAAGACAGTACGTGGTAGTTGCGAATCCTGATATCATCAAAAATCAAAAGTTGTGTGAGCTTTGCAAGGCAAACGGTAAACCAATTCCTGCAAGCTACTTTTGCGCCGATTGTGATAATGAATTTCTGTGTGAGACATGTGGTAAACATCACAATATACAGAAATCAACTAAAAAGCACACATTGAAAGATATAAGTCAGTACGTGGATGTTCCGAATTCTGAAATCATCGCCAAACTATTGCTTTGCGAGTTTTGCACACAGCAAACGAGAAATCTAGCCCTGCGTGCTACTTTTGTCCCGAATGTGAAAATGAATTTCTTTGTGAGAGATGCAGTAAACTTCACAAAATACAAAAGTCAACTAAAACGCACACATTGCAAGATATAGATCATTACGTTGAAGTTCAGAATTTAAACATCAACACAAAATTTTCTTGCGAGCTTTGCACAGCAAACGAGCTATCGAGCCCTGCATGTTTCTTTTGCGCTGAATGCAAAAACGAATTTCTATGTGAAATATGCGGTAACCATCACAACATACAAAAGTCAACTCGAACGCCCAAATTGCAAGACGTAAGTCAGTACTTCGAAACTGCAAAACATAAAATAACGAACAACCAAAAGATGTGCATGTCTTGCGCAGCAAATTAGAAATCAAGTCCTGCATGTTTAATTTGTACAGGATGTGATAATGAATTTCTTAGTTAGGCATGTGGAAAACGTCACAACATACAGAAATCAACTCGTTCTCATAAATTACAAACGACAACCCTTATGAAAGAACTTTGATTGAAAGTGACAAACAGTGGCTGTGTGAGCCTTGTAGATCACGAGATAATTCAAACTATGCGGTTTCTTTTTGTGTAGAATGTCATAATGAATTACTCTGTCAACATTGTGGCAAATATCACATTTCAAGGGAGTCGAATCGATGACATACGTTAACAGATATAAAGCAATATATGGAAAATAAGAAAATTAAGATAGATGACCAACGAAAATTGATTTGCGATCCATGTAAAGAACAAAATAAGTACATCTTCGCGGCTTGGTTGTGTGCAGAATGTGAAAATGAAATGCTTTGCGAGGAATGTGCGATATATCACAAAGCAAACAAGTTATTCCTAGATCACGCATTGAAAAATATTAACAGCTTTGAGGAAGCTGATTACACCGGAAAACACGTGGAGTTTTGTGGACCATGTTCAGTACTAAAGAAAGCATACCCTGCCGTTTATTTGTGTGCAGCATGTAAACACGAAAAGCTTTGTGACAGCTGCGCAAAATATCACACATTACAGAAGTCGTTTTGAAAGCATGTGTTGCAAATAATAGACGGCCATCAAGATGCCGCTGCTCGTTCAGCGGATTCCATCGATTCGGTAGGTATGTGGTTGTATTCAAATTATTATTTATTAACTAAAGAAGTGATAAAAGCCACATACACATCATTAAACATAACCATACATTACTATTAATAAGTTGTATTATCATAATATTAATAATAATAATAATAATAATAATGATTATAATAATTATTATTATTAATTTTATAATTAGTATTATCAAAAATTATATATTGTGTGTATTGTAGGAAAGTACCCCTGGTCAGCCAACAGCAATCAACGTAGGTTCCGATAACATTACCCTGACTTGGGAAAAGCCTTCTTTGTTCACGACTGGAGCTTATTTCCAGATAGTTTGCAGAGAATATAAGGAGACTAAGTGGAAGATTTGCTATGACAATGTTGAAACAAACATTGTTGAATTGCACAACGTAAAATCTGACGTACAATTTGTCTTTCGCATTCGAGCTGTATATAATGACTATGAAAGTAATTATAGCAAAGAAAGTGAAATAGTGACAACAAAAAAATCTCCTGCATCTCATATTGTTAAATTTTCTACTATTCGTAGCGTTGCGAATACGATTCCCGTCCATTATGCACTACCTATGAACGAAGTCAAAACAGCGCAAAATAGGGAAAACAAGGAAATTTGATATTGGTAAGATATTTCGATCATATATTGATAGTCTATTTAGTTATGTTGTGTTTTGCTTATTGACTTCGCATACAAATGTAATTAAATTTTAATTGCAGGGTCTCCGAGAAAATTGAATTGGAAGGAGAGGACAGTTTTACTAATCGGTGAAACAGGAACCGGAAAAAGTACACTTGTTGATTGTATGGCAAACTACATACTTGGTGTGAATTGGAATGATGAATTTAGGTTTGCAATTATAAGTCTTGAAGATGAAGAAAGACAGAAGGAGGCTAATCAGGTAGATATCAATTTATAAATAGCATATTATTATCATATAAAAGTTCTTGAAAACGTAAATTCTGGTTGGAATTGGTAATACATGTTAGTGATATTTGTATTTAATTCGACGGTTTAAATCAAAAGGGTTCTAACTTACTCTTCTTTTTTTTCAGAAAATGACTTTTTATGTGTATATTGTATCGAGACATCAATGCCTATCTTGCAATAACATATATTATTTCCAGTCCTTTTTAAAAGTAAAATGACAACTTGTCCAAACGATTTTGAGTGAAATTTACTTTTTTAATCCGAAAATGTGAAATGTGCAGTGCAGTGCCACTTGTAACTTTCGCATTTAGGTTTTGATATTAAGAAACCCTTTTAGTGACAATTATTATCTCTTTTTATTTCGATTGTTTTTCTTAAATTGGGTTTATTTATTTTAGTACATTTTTGGTCTCTTATTGACATTATTTCTTTTCGGTTTAAGTCTATTTCAACATAAACATGGCCAAAAACCTTGTTGCATTTTGAAAGTTGACAGAGATGTTTTCCTCATTTTAATCTCTATTAAAGTACTGAACCACAAATTGTTGGTTTTTATAGAAACCATGACTAATGATTTCTTCATATGGTGTTCTGATCAGACTGTTTAATTTTGTATTCAATTTGGTCAAATTGAAGAAACATTTAAATCTTTCTATTCATTTTTCCAATTGAAAAAAATATATTTGATTTGAAAAACCTATTAACTTAGCCTTTTTACAATTAATAGCAAGTGAAATCTTCTTCATAACTGTAAGTTACAAGCAGCTCTTTATTCCCCTTTTGTGGAATTTACCATTTGTCATTGTGCTGAGATGTAAATCAGCGGGTCTCAGTGTCAATAACGTGTGAATTACATTGGAACCCTGAATACCATTGCTGCTTAAATTTGAATAATAAGGTAACACTGTTTGTGAAATGTGGTTAAGTTGGTTACTATTCTGGTGATATTTCGTTGGTTGGTAACTGCTGGTGAATTGATGTTGGTTGGTTACCAGTCTTGCGATATACAATTTGCTTCCTAATTGTGCTGATTAAATTTAAGTCAAATGATAAACATTTTGGTGTGATGAAATTTGGTAGGTTAGTCTAGAAATGTTAATCGGTAGAAAAAAGAGAAGTTATCTGGTGGTAACTATGTTGATTAACCCTAGTTAATAATTGCTTTTTATTTACTTTATTTGTCTTTCGCATTCTCTATTCACCATCATGAACAACTGTCGTAATGTGGCCGACATAAAGTGTCGCTATCGGTTAGGTTTTTTACACCAATCTTTTGTACATCGTTATTTGTGATGTTGTCCATAACGATTTTCGAATATTTACATTTTTCCAAATTTCAACATAAAAAGTCAACAAGAATAGTGTGTTGAAACATGGTCGTTTGTTAAGGGTGCATGAAAAAGATAACGTCCGTAGGTTGACATTAAGGCAAGTTTTATGTGTTTTTGAAGTTAATTTATCGCCTTCCTTAATTGGTCACGAACGACGTCTGTAGAGTGATGCGCACTGATCAGCTGTGGAGAACTGCGGTTGCGTTTATGAAGGGGTACATATGGACTCGCAGAGCTGTCACAGCAAACATTATCAAAGGCTCTGGGAGTCTGTTTATATGGACTTGCAAGTAATTGTGATGGTAGGTGTAAATCAGTAAGAAACATTTAAACTTAAGAGGTAGGAGAGAATGACCGTAGATTATAAGACCAATCCAAAAATAAAGCGTGTGGCCGCAGAGCGGATCTAATCCGCAGCTAGCCATTGTGTTGAAATGTTATTGCGAAAGTAATTGTTCCACTGGATGTAAATAAGTAGGTAGTGATTCTCATTAGATATTATTTGGTTTGCAAACCTACAGGAGATAGTTTGGTTTGGGTTGGTAACTGTACTGGTAGGATGTGCTTTGATTGATAATATTGAAAGCGAGATAGGACAAACCTGTTAACTATTTTGAATAACGTAATTGTGTTCTAAGTTTGCAAGTTCATATGAACATGCGATGATGTACAATTAGAAACAGTTTGCACACTCTTAGAAAATACAGTTTCCAGAGATTACTGGAATTTCTATTATGTAAGGAGAAATAACATGATTTGAAAGTGCGATTGAGTGAATATAATTATTAATGGTAAGTAGTGTATCCTAATATATAAGACAATGGTTAAGTGAATAAGAATATGTGAAGGACTATGGTTAATATGTCCATTGTTATGCAAACACATATAGACCACTCGCATATACGTTCCTTTTAGCTAAATGCAAGTGCAAGATCGATTGATTAGTGTTTGCCATTGAAATCGAAGCATTTGGTTTCAAAAAAGATTAGGCGACAATAACCTAAACAATATTTTACAGATTCTAAACTATATATGGTTTGACTAGTTTAGAATTCAATAGACAGAGAATTCGTCTGAAATAACATGAGATTGAATAAATAAATCAGTTTGAATTGTTTAAGTAAAAATGTCACTTTGAGCTTTTTCTCACTACCACTACCGCATACAATAAAAACATGCTGACTCATACTGAATGCAAACAACTTCTAGGTGGCATTTGTAAGTGTACGTTATACTAAAGAACACAACATGTATACACTTTTAAAATCATCTTAAATGATGAAATCCATGATCTACAAGTGTTTGTGTTTCAAATCGCTTTACACTTTAAGGCTCTGATCTTTATGGTGAAACATAATAGCACTTCAGCGTTAAAAAAGGGGGAAATTCAATACTTTTTTGCAAATAACAATTTCGTTAGTAAAATGATATTTTTACAAACAAAGTTGAATAGATAAGACAATCATGTATTAAATCTTAATGCATTTGGTCTATAAATTTTGAATCTTTTAATGTGGATATTTTTTTCTTATCATGGATTTTTTTCAACATGAATAAAGAACCGTATCGCTTTCACACCTCGATTTGTTTCGACAAATACAGAAAATATACATAAACATGTGGGTTTCATGCGCATTTAAGGCATGTTATTAATGACATAGTTTTAAAATCAGGCAGTTTCGCAAACGGAGTAGATAACATGTTACACAATGCACCCGCAAGACGGTGGACGACTGCAATACACTTTACACATAATTGATACACCAGGATTTGGAGATACACGAGGGATTCAACGGGATCAAGAAATCGTCGATCACATTAGACAATTATTTTCAACGAAGCCACCAATGAGAATTTCAGCGTTCGATGCTGTCTTCTTTCTAATTAAAGCACCCGATGCTAGGCTGACTCCATCGCAGAGTTATGTATTCCAAGCGATAATGTCATTGTTTGGAAAGGATATAGAAAAGAACATATGTTCGTTAATAACATTTGCAGAAGGTCTTAATCTACCGGTGAGAGCAGCCTTAGAAGAATCTGGATTGACATTTGGTAAATGGTTCACCTTCAACAATGCTGCTTTGTTTGCGAATAATACTGATTTAGATTCATCCAGCCTGTCGTCGATGTTCTGAGTCATGGGTCTCAAGAGTTTTCGGGATTTTTTCAGATGTGCAGAAACACAAACTACACAAAGCTTGCAGATGACCGGTGATGTTTAAAATGAACGGCATCGTTTGGAAGCGATTGTAAGAAATATTGAGCCTTTGCTAGATGCTGGCCTTTTAAAGATCAATACATTGAACGAACAGATATCAATATTTAAACATTACAAATCCATCATTTCTGACAATAAAAGTTTTACATACACAGTAAAGACGATTAAGCACGTTAAGAAAGACCTTCCAGCCGGCCAGGATGTCACACATTGTACAGAATGTAGTTTTACATGTCACGAAAAATGTAAAATTTCCAAAGATGAAGATCAAAGAAAATGCTGGGCATTTGATGATACATCGGGTAACTGCAAAATTTGCCGAAAATCTTGTTTTTGGAACAAACATGTCAATACGCCTTATATTTTTTACTATATTACTGTCAACGAAGAGCGAACGTACGCAGAAATGAAACAATTTTATTTTTAAATCGACTGTTAGTTTTTGTTTCATTTGTTTGAAAACAAAGCTGATATTTTTATCTGTTAACATAGGTAACATTTACTTACATTAAATTTAACGTTAAATTTAAACTTTAGACTTTATTCAAGTACACGTTAAACGCTATTGGAATGGTAATTGTCATTTTGTTTATATGTACATGCGCTGTCGATTACTATTATGAGATGATTCATGTTGTGGTTACTTATGCACTGTAAATAAAATATTTATATTGAACTTAACACGCGTTTATACCATATTTATGACAAATTTGCTTTTGATGTAGTCATGTGTGATGTTCGATTGACATTTAACCAAAATTACATTTGATTAGTGCATTGATTTATAAACGCAGATGTTTAAAATTGTTTGGGGCATGTTGGTTTTAAAATTAATATTGTGTCTGAAAGGAATAACTAAACTCTGTATTTGTTAATACATAAATAAGAGCTGACCAGATTTTTGTTTTAATATTGAATTAAGATTTTTAGATTTTTAGTTATAATTATGTGTGTATATATGTATGTTTCTGTTTATAAAACCGTTTCTTTATATGATCGTAAAGTAATATCATTTTTTTTATAGAATTGACCTTATTGTTTATATTAAAATGGTGTTTGATATGTTTTATTTGTATTGATAGTATGTGCATAGTAAAGTAACCGATCGAACATCTCAGTTGTTATCCGAGAGGCACATATACAGCAGTGAGTATATGTTTACCGACTGACACCACTGGCCGAATATTGTTACGTGTGTAAAGTAACTGTGTAATTAAATATTTAATTTTGAAGTTTAAAAGTGAGATTGTATGTCTTTATATTCAATAAAATATGTGTCTGTGTTTGTATCTTAAGTCTGGATCTAGTGTGAATTTTGACGCACAGTCATTGGAGACTAAAACTGATCGCACATATTGCTTACATTGTTATTTTTAGTTTGTTTTATATTTTTTCCTCAAACATATGATTGGTCTTGTTTTGTGAATCGTGCGGAGTTGGTTTTGTCATTTATTAATAGACCGCATCAAATCAGGGGTTTGTTTCTATAAAGATAAATATAATTGAACAAATTAAGATAATATATGTAAATTGGAATATTTTAATGCAGATTCAGATAACAATTATGTTTACCTCGGCAGCTATTTTTCATCAATATGGTTAATATAGAGTTTGTTTTATTAAGCAATTCAAAATTAAAAAATAAATAACTACAGCTTTTGATTAAATTGTATTTGTTATCTTAAGTGTAGATCATGCGTGATGTTAGATGTTTAGAAGTTTAAGCTAAACTGGACATATGTTTAGAGCACTGATTATTTTTGTTTTCGAAATCGCATTAAAAATCTTTTCTATATAGCTTTCTGTATGTATGCGTTTATTAGTAACTTGTGCACATGAGGTGTAAACGTTATGTGTCTGAACGGACTACATGAAACGTTACTATATATGTCTTATAACGTCACTTCTTTATATTATCATTAAGTAAAATAAAAATTATAGAAATCAGTTACATCAGTTGTATTTACATGATGACTATCTATAAACTGGCATATGAACACACAACCGTTTCCGGTCAGACAGCACTGCAATTATCTTTGAAACAAATATTACGTTACATTAAAATGTTTATAGTCTTACACAGATCATATAATATAATAAAGTTACTTTTCAAATTTGCTTTTTATAAGATATTTTGTTTAAACTGCATATTGGCTGTGCTTTGTGCATCGTTTAGTATATTTATGATATAAGCATATAATATGTACTAACGACTTACTGACTAAAACGCTTTTGGTTTTATTTAAGAAATAATTCGTGTACGTTATAGTTTGTTGTCGAATAACCCACGACCGGAAGTTTAGATGCGTAGGGATTAAATCACGAGTGCGAAGCACGAGTGATTTGATACCACGCATCTGAACTTCCGGCCGTGGGTTATTCGACAACAAACTATAACGTACACGAATTATTTCGATTCTAACACGATTTTTACTAAAGATTTATAGAATGTATCTTATTTTTCTTGCATACTATTTTATTTGAAGCTCCGCCCAGAAAAATAGCTTTCGGCTGTTCTGTCGATCAGATCTCCGCCCGCAATAACAGCCAAACTGGATGGAAAAAAACCATTTCATTTCTCACGTTTGGTTAAATAAGAACAACAACAACTTGCGTAAACTAACATGTTTTCATTGTACACTTTAAATTAACGCAAGAGTGTTACATCTACAAAAAACAACAACACTGTATATGTGACAATAAATTGGAATAAACTGACGATACTGTACAGAACAAATTACAATTAGTGTTAATTTAACGTCTCATCTTCATCCGTTATTCGTGTTTTGCTGTTTCAGTGTTTGTAAGCAGGAAGTGTTTTTCATATTTGGATTTATTTATGGATGTTTATATTTATTGTGCTGGAATTAATGGGACCTGAGAAGATGGACCACTGCTTGGATTGAGAAAAAGTGTTCAGCAGGTTGAGATTAGATGCAGTTGATGATGTTAATTGGTCAGATTCAGTCCAGGCATGGTTGTAACTGTCAGAAGATGCACTGCAAGTGGAAATTTCCAGTGGTGAAGATAGAGCTGGCTCACACGATGCTCCCTTATAAGAGAGGGCGTTGCTGATGGTTCGTTTCTCCTCATCCTGGGGTTTGACATATGATGTGAGGCTTTGGACATTTCTGTGTCCTGTCACTGACATGATGGCTGCATTTGAGAAACCCTGGCCATGAAGATGTGTCGAGACAAAAGCTCGGATGCAATGGTTAGTGTACCTTTTGCTCAGGTTGGCTTTAACAGAGAGATTTGGCATGAAACTGTTGATTGTGTTTATACCGAGTGGCGCTTTTTCAAACCAAAACTCCTGTGTGTCTCCTAAGAACACTCTAGCTGGCCGCTGAAAGAGCCTGTCACACTCTGGGTTTAATTTTGAAAGATATTTCTCAAATGATTTTAGAGGACAAAATTCATTTGATGTTTCGTACATTCTTGCGTCTTTCATTTTTTCTTTGTTGTCAAGACCATGGTGTGTTTTGTCTGCTTCATTGTATGTCATGGCAAAATACCTTTTCCCATATATGTCGGTTTTAATTGTAAAAGCCGATTTGGTCAGAGTGTGCAGCCCTTCACGTCCACGACGTCCAAACTGCGAAATAATCTCGTACATGACTTTATCTTGTAGAGATTGTGGTGTGTTTAAGGAAAATACTCCACACTGGTATAATTTGTTGTGATCTGCAACATTAATGGGTTCTTTGTGTTTACTAACATCCTTTCCTTCTCATTTCAGACCCTTTATGATGCCAGTCAAGACCTGGTTAGATGACATAAAAACCCTGTCTTTCATCAATGAGATTGGACGAGAAAAGGGCTCACTGGTCAGTTACCTGTTGATTCCTGCCCGTATGGATACCAAAGCAGACTTCGAGTATTCAGCGCCCCTCTTACTTTGAAGAGATGCATAGAACTGTTCAAGAATTTTATTTAGCTCACTGTCAGTCAAAGTCTCAAATTCAACTGTTTTTATTTGGTTCTCTAGCATCCATTCTAAAAAAAGAATAATGTATTGAAATTCATTCATTGTTCTCTGTTTGTTAGGTTTTATGTAAAAAGCATCTGAACCATTTTATGCAAGGATGGATTTTAAACCATGAAACAAAATACTAATATTTGATTTGATCACCTGTTTGAATAAAGACTTATTTTAGTTAGATCTAATTGTAATCCATAAACATTAAGTTGTTCATTCAAAGTGAGTATGCACGAATATTGTCAAATATTTATGAATAAATATATATAAAATATGTTAAAATACATATATTTCAAAATAAATTAAAATAAAAGTTCAGAAGAACATGTGTCGAAAAATGCAAAACAAGCCAGTTATTTAATTCTGAAATCGAAAATGTCTAAACAGTCGAATTCGCCAGCATGTACATGTATATTATGCGTGTACGATGTGAATCTAAATTTAGTTTTACGGATCATTTAAATTTCCTGGAACGATACCTATTCATACGACACACTTACACTAACTCTGATCCTAATAAAAAGACGAATGCTTCGGTTATTGTAGGAAAACATGTACGAAATATCTTCATCACAATCGGCTCGGGGCGATAATTTGTCTTTGCTGCATTTTATGAAATTCATCTTTAATGTATAATTTTTCTTGCCTATTTTGTCTTATTGTAACATATTTTTATGAATATATTACAATTTGACACATATAAAAATCATGCAAACTCACTTTAAACCTCAATCCGCTTAGAATGGGATAAGATGAAAATTGTTCGCTTAATAAATGATGAAAATAATGTTTGTTTAAGCCAAATAAATAATCATTTTTTAACAAGAAAAACACATTTTGAATGGTTATTACTGGTATAAAATAGTTCACAGCCATTTCACAGTTCATATATCAATCATCTACATGTTTTCAATTGTTTTATAACCAATTTTAGATTTTATTGAGACAAAATATGCATGCAATTGCCTGAATGGCCTTGTTTTCACAACATTATTGTTGCAAATGTGTTAAATAAATTTAGCTTCAATCCACTATCGTAAAACATCTAACAAGTGCAGAAAAATTATGCCATTTTGTTTACTGTATGAATGCAACATAAAATGCATGTACTTTTTTTTTAATTTTTACAAATTGGATTATTATGGTGTGATTGATTGTTTGATGAAAAGAATACTGGTTCTAGCATTTATGTTAAGAGAAAAATAATTTTTCTCCTAATGAACATCATTATTGCTTGACAAGGCTCATTAATTGTTGCTATGTTAGCTTTGGAAGTTTAACTGTTTTATGTAATGTTAACAAAGTATTGTAATGTTATTATTAGCTCGGCTGTTTTCGAAGAAATCCCAAGGTATTGTCATAGCCACTGCCCAGCTCGTCATGCGCCGTCCGAAAACTTTAACATTTGCCATTTCTTTTGCAATATTGAAGAGAGCAACTTGATATTTGGCATGCATGTGAATCCCATGGAGCTGCACGTTTTGAGTGGTGAAAGGTCAAGGTCATCCTTCAAGGTCAAAGGTCAAAAAAACAAAACTGCACCCACAGCCGAGCGTTGGCACCCGCTATGCTATGCTCTTGTTTAATAATGTTGTTAAGATGTTATAATTTACTTAACAATGTTTTTTTGACCATAATCATAAAAATAAGAACACAGACTACATGTTGTGTATTTATTTCATTACCTTTCAGCATGTTCACTGCCCATTTGGTCTGTTTATTAGTTGTTTTCTCTGTGTTTTGTTGCTTAATTTTTGTTATGTCAATGCTTGAAACTTCCTTGAAACGTTTTGGCTGTGGCACTTCGCCAATATCATCAAATTCCTCGTCCAAAAAACTTGTGTCATCGTCAAGTCCAAATCCTGTTGTTTCACGAAAAAAATCGTCCAGTTCCTTGTATGTACTTGTGTATTTCTCAAAGATTTCAAAACTAAAAACGCATTTATCTTCTCCACTTGTCACGGATCGAATCAAGAACTTTTTGACAAGTCCATCATGTCTTGTATCGATAACTCTCCAGTTTATCATTCGATCCGCGATAAGAGCACACTGCCCCGATTCGAACTTCAGTCATTTTAGTATCGAAGCAGCAGACGAACACCGTGGGAAGTGGGTCAATTTTACGCATTTCTGTTCATAGCGTAGTATTTTGTCACGTGACTTTCATTCATAAAATACCGGATTATTACACTGGTGGAAAATGAATCGGCATGTTTTGTTTAGCTATAGCGCGTGCTTTCGGTGTATAAGCTCCGCCCATAATTTGTTGCAGAATAACCCATGGACGATTTTCTTCTTTGTTTATATGAAATTTGGCACGTGCCGTGTTAGAATTTATTTTTTACATTGTGTTATGAAATTAAAACAAGTTATCTTTATACTAAGATCACTTAAATACTTCTATTAAGGTATAAAAGATAAGAGTGTTTGCATAATTGTCGAATATAAAATGACACTGCGACATAATAAACCAATTTGCTTATTTATGTTTTGGCACGATAACTGTAATTTTTCTATAGTAGTACGTACATTCCACATGTCCCTTGATTACGAGATATGATAAAATTCAGGAGAATTTATTCAAACTTATTTCGAAGTATTCTATTTGTTTTCCAGATAGATGTCAATAAAACGAACATCTTTACAATTAGTTACTTGTTATATCTGTAAATTGTGATAGTTTCTGCTTATGTAGTGATATTGTTTGTTTTCTGGATCATCGTTAACTAAAGATACGTTTATGAATATGTGTTTTGATGACACTTGACAAGTAGTTTGATCTGTTTATGTTTAATGGCCCGGAGATCTTCATTGTATCATTGTTCCGCACTCATTACAAATCCCGCAAAGAGCCACAATTTTATAATTTAAGAAGTTTAATCCAGATCATTTCTTGTAGTTCTTAACTGAGATATATTTAACCGCAGTCAATTATAGCGTTTATGAGATGTAAGGAATTCTTAATTATATGTTCAAGCATTATATATGTGCCAATAACAACCGCGTTACTAATACATGAAGTTTCTTCTTAACAAATTTAAGTTAGATTATTAGGCATCGCACTTGACTCATAATCAGCTCAAAGGCATTCGTATGTACTCTTTAAATTCGGTAATAAGCTATTTTATAGTATTGTTTTTACATGTATTGAAATTATTAAATGATTTGTTACCGATTTCTTAAGTTCAATTAATGATTACTACCATGGAACTTTCGGAACAGATGTCTGTTTATCGGAGTGAAATGTTTGACAATATAGATGTATCTTCACTCGAATCTTGCAAATACATATAACAGTATCGTTGATCTTTTTTAAATGACTTATGGAACGTTGACATTTTGCGACCATGAACGTGAATCATTTGTTTCGTTTACTTACAAATTCATATATATTGAATTGTATGTTCATTATGAGATTCCACGCTTGTGTAGAATTAGGGCATCATAAAAACAACCTACCACGTTCTCTAGTGTATTTATAAATTGGGTCTAAACCACAGTGTTTGTTTCCACTAACACGATCTGTCCATTTTGGGTTCGGACCCTTAACTCTTTTGGAATTCCAGCTCGAGTTCTTGATCATTTTTCTTTCACTCTATCATATTTTTACAAATCAATTATCTTGTGCTGCAAAAGTTTTGAAGATTTATGTCATTGAACATACTTATTAAAGTTGGCAATAACTAAAAAAGAAAGTTAAAAAAATAGAAACTAAAATAATATATGTACACCCGATGTAGGCCGATGAAGACCCTTATTAATGTGGGAAATGCACAATCTTTATTTAAACGTTTAGACGACATATTTACCATTTGTTTAGAAATGTTTGTGGAAAGAAACATTTTCTTTGACCTAACTATGCTCAAAATGTAAATTTAATTTTCGTATTATATATAATTTTATTCCATGTTTGAAAGAATAACTATATATTTTAAATGTACTTTTTATACTAGTTTGTGTGTCTTTGTTTGCATTTAATATTTTTTCGATTAAAAACTTACTCTGGAGTTTGTGTTATATATCAGACACTAGTTATAGGCAATTCAATGTTGCAATATATGAGGCGCGTTCTGAGAAAACTGGGCATAATGCATGTGCATAAAGTGTCGTGCCAGACTGAGCCTGTGAAGTCCGCACAGGCTAATCAGGGACGACACTTTCTGCTTTAATTGGATTTTTGCTCAGAAGAGATTTCATTTAAACGAAAAATGTCATAAAAGCGGTTGTCCCCGATTGCATAGGCTATTCTGTGACGACACTTTACGCACATGCATTATGCCCAGTTTTCTCAGAACACTACTCATATTTTCAGCACGTTTAATACCTAATCAAAGAATTTATTCAATAATCCAAACATAAATTGTAGTTTATTTCAACACGACATCATGTGATTTAATATCGACGCAAGTATATTTCGTATCAATATTCAGTATAAATGCTATCAGTATAGACGTCCAAAATATAAAAATATAAATAAAAATACCTTTGTAACAAATAAAAACATGAACACTTTTCCTTTTATAAATAAGTACCGTTAATGCCTCTACAGACATTTACAAATACTAGACCTATGTTTTCTCATTAAGAGATTAGTGCATCCCAAGTAAATTATAAACGTTTATAGTTTTTTGTTTTCGCGCAACATGAAGCAGTTCATCTGCATTTTGTAATATCGATTAAATTTGACACTGACGAGCCAGTACCTGTTTTTTTTAAAAGGTTGGTTTTCACTTATTCCAATTACCTTAGGGCCCCATTATAGCATGTTTCACTGGCAAGGCATTTTATTGCATTGTCTTTATTGTCATTTTCAAATAAGAATATAATTTAAAAAAATGTCATGCATTATCGAAGAATTTTATTCACCAAAATTCAGGAAAATTCATAAAACAGGGCTTCGGCATTTAGATTTCGACAAACACACAGTGCTAAAATAAACGCAGCCAAATCTTCATCTTTCAATAAATAATAAGAAACACATTGAATACAGGAAAAAATCGCAAATGGTTCTAATTGATAAATGGCTTTTACACAAGAGAGAAACTGAACTCCATAGAAATTGACAATGCTTTCGTATAGAACACGGAGGGATACAATATGAATTAGTGCAATTTAACCTCAAAGGAAATAAAAATATTGCGGAATCATGGACAAACACATCTTCATCATTATTAACTTATTTGTACTATACTTAAACAAATCAGGTCGATCCATAACTAGAAACCCGAAACGCATTTGAGTATGACACATGTTAAGTCACCTGGCTTACATTTTTAGTACTTTGATTTCGTTCGTAGATCCATATACAATGTTTTGTAAATCATTTAAAACGACGAGATTTACAGCTCATTTAGACTTTTTTCATGGAATATACATCATTGATTATTAAATCCTGCTAAAGATTTCTTAAATCGTGATAAAAATGAGGTGTCACTTTAAAAATCTTAGACAACACATGACGTATTAAAATAATCACATGTTTCGCACTAAAAGAAATGCATTAAATGCAGTTAAACAGCTCTATATTGATTTTCTATAAAAGTGAATCCTGCTTTTTTTAAAGATTAATTTACACTAAATCCTACCCCCGTTAGCCATTTTGAAACGGCAATTTCAGGGAATGTTAATGTTTCTTTTATATGCTACATATTATGCCCAAGACCCAGTCGCTGATCATGTCTATACCGAAAAAGGGTAACCTCAAGTTGTGCGAGAATTACCGCACCAATAGCCTTATCAGTCATCACGGCATATTCATGCTTCGCATCATTCTCAATCGATTGAAAAGTAAGGCCGATTAACTGCTGGCCGAAGAGCAGGCTGGATTCAGAGCTTGGCGGAGGACAATATAATATATCTTCAATTGCAGAGTTGTCATTGAGAAACACCAGCAACACCAACGTGAGATCTTCCAAAACGTTATCGACTTTTGGAAAGCTGTCGACCGCGTGTGGCCTGATGGTCTATGTCATATAAGATGATTCAACATAAACGAAGGGCTGGTGAAAGTCATCCAATAACCAAACGGACATGCCAGCAGCGTAGTACTTCAAAATGGACAGCAGGAGGACTTCTTTAGGACATAACTGATGGCTGCTCTCTCCCGTCCTGTTTAATATTTTCCTTGAGAAGATAATGCAGGAGGCTCTCTTTCACTACCACACTTCTATTTCCAACTTGAGATTCGCTGATGATATTGACCTCATGGGTGGCATCAGCGGTAAACTTCAAGATCCCACCAACAGACTCTATGAATGTGCAGGAGCATACGGGATGGAGGACAGCTTGAAGAAGATCATGGTGAACAGCAATACGAACTTAAGTGCATACAGTACCATGAGTGGCGAAACTGAAAGACGTGACCATCCTCAAGTACCTGGAGCAACCCTGTCCAAGGATGTATTCAGTTCTGCTGAGGTCCGAATAATAATTGCCGTGGCGACCGAAGCGATGGCGTGACCCAGCAGGTTGTGGACAAGCAGTTCCATCAGTTACCCCGCCAAGTACAGGCTCTACAAGTCCCTCGTAGTCTCCATCCTACTGTTCGGTTGCAAGACCTACATGCTTCATGCGGACTCAGAACGCTGGATACAGGAATTTTAACACAAATGTCACCGAAGGGTGCTCCGCACGGAGCACTAGAATAACGAGTACGTCAGGAACATGACTACTACACACGACTAGAAGCCCTCGTAGTCTCCATCCTACTGTACAGTTGCGAGACCTTGATGCTTCTCGTGAACACAGAACGCAGGATACAGGCATTTGAACACAAATGTCACCGACGGTTACTACGCACGGAGCACTAGAACAACGAGTACGCCCGGACCTTGACTACATTACATTTTTGCCTTCAAGAGACCCTACTGGCGACCGTCAAACGCAACTGCTGGCTTGGTTTGAACACGTCACCAGGCACAGCAATCTGTTTAAGACTGTTCTGTTTCAGTGTAACAGTAATATAAGGCCATTCTAAGTCTTAAGAGCCTGCTTGTTAACAGTGGTATTAGGTCATTAAACGTCTTCAGAGGCTGCATGTTAACAGTGATATAATGCCATGATACATATTCAGAGACTGCTTTCTAACAGTCATATAATGCCATTATCAGTCTTTAGAGCCTGCATGTCACCAGTGATAAAATGCATGTAAACTTCTTCAGAGCAAGCATGTTAACAGTGATATAAGGCTAGTATACGTCTCTAGATGAAACTGTAGATGTATTGTCACTCTTTTCACACTGCTTAGGGTTAAACATTCATTTCGACAAAACTTAAGTAGCCTTGATATGTAAAACAAGTTAAGCTACGAAAGCTTTTATACTAGATGGAAATTGAAATTGGAACCAACAAACATTTGACATGCTTGTCTTAAAATTTCACGTTTACCGTAAAAAAATAGAACTTAATTTCTTTGGCAAAATGGTTAAAATAAAAGTCTTGCAAAAATATTGGTCTAGAAGAAATTTAACACCGATAGCGAGAATTCAAGTTATTAAAACGTTAGCACTACCAGTGTAAAATCATCACTTTGTTTGTTTGCCAAATCCCTCGCATGAATTGTTGGCAGATATCAATGAAATGTTTTTTAATTTGTGTGGAACGGAAAACCACGAAATAGTAAACATATTTTGATAAAATATTATAAAGAAGGAGGTTTAAAGATGATATATCTGTTTTCCTTTGTCAGTTCTCTTAAGTGTGCATGGATCCGTGGACTTGTCACTGAAAATGGTAAATGGATACATATTGTTAATACAATGATTGATTTTCAAAAATCATATAACTGTGGCGGTCACTATCCTGAAAACTTGATTTACAGGATACAAAATGAATTTTGGAAAGATACATTGAAATCATAAGTTGAACTTTAAAGAAAAGAACTTTCTAAAAATCAGCATTGGCTTCAGAATCCACTTTTCTATAATCCAGAAATTGGGAATGTAAGCATGTAAATAAGTTGATAAGAGATGTGTTTTCTGGATACAATCTTTATTTATATTGCCTCAATATAGTCAAGTCAAGTAAACAGTTTATTAAAGATTCGGAGGCCTCCGGCAGTATTTTAATACGATTCAACCATGTAAAATGTCATCCGTATCGATAATACTTGAACAAATGTCATATATAGGCAAATAACACGTCGAGTACTAGAACGTAATAGGTCAGTATATACTACGCGAGATTTTAAATGTTAAATCTGTTTCACACATGATCAAGATTCTATATGTTTATATGTTATAGGCTCTTAGTGTCGTATTTGCTTATGTCAAAAAACCTATTGCCTATTCCAATAAACAATATTTTTATAAATATGACACTGTACGCTGTAAATTGTTAAGAGACGAATTTCGTATCAGCAGTTTAAGACGGTTAGATTAAATATAAGTAATTGCAAAAGCGAAAGTAGACAAAACGAGAGCGAAAGTCTTAGGAAAGTTTAATGTTATTTTATGTACTGTATTTGTGACTCAACCGCCAGCTTATGTTTATTTATGGCAACAATTTAAAACCTATTCTGCAAGTATTTGTTACACTAAGATGTTATATAAAGCTGTACCTGAAATTGCATGTCAATGACAGTGGTATTCTTGTTTAACTTTTTATGCAGAATATTTTTATAACTAAGTCTAAAGATAATTGAAGCTAAGTATTTGTATTAACAAATAAAGCGTCATCTCCTAAACATGTTTGACACCTAATTATAATATGCTTAGGGAAAACATTTAATTATTCAAGTATTATTGCTAAACTTGACAACTGGTATAAAGGATCTTAAATATGATTTTTGAATTGAAACAACTGAAATCATTTTTTTTTAAATAATATTCAAAATCTCCTTACATTCTTATGCAAGACAAATAAAATGTGATACCAAGTAACATAAGTTATTTTTTCTCTTTCACATAAAATTGGTCAATGTGATGCATTTATCCGTTGATAATTTTTGGTGTCTCTATGTTCTGTATTTGCTTGTTTTTTTCTATTTTAAAACAAGTTAGTTTTGCTTTGCATGAAACATACTACAAATAAAATTCACATCAATACGTGAATAATTGCATAACATAAGGACTAATAAACTATATATATATCGGAGACGATGATAAACAAACCACATGTTAATTTTAACACAGTTAAAAGATATGACAATCGGTGATTGTACTTCGACGTTTGATCTCACGTATGACATCTGATTCTTGCATGTTGAATTTGGACTGCATTTGAACTGTTGTATTTTTAAACAAAACATCGTGAAAAGTAACAATAACTGAACAATACTTACGTGATGGATAAAGACAATAGCACGATAAAGAGAGGTGACAAACGCACGCGTAGCGTTATCAGTAGCGTAAGTGATGCCGATGCAAGCGTCTCTGAGCAGAAGAACATCAAACAGAAAAACAAAAATCAAAAAAATCAACAAAGTGACACACAAGATGACTCTCAAGATGAACAAGAGATCAATATCGCGTCCGAAATCCATAGCATAAACCAAAAACTTAACAATATGCTAACCAAAGATAGCAGTAATCTCAGAGAACTTATTAAAGATGTTGTTCTCCAATTAAAAGAAGAAATGTTAGGTTCACTAGTTATAAGAATTGAAAAAGTGGAAAGTGAGTTGTTCGACAAAGAGCTAGAGAATAGCAAATTAGCAAAGGAAATTGAAACGTTAGGCAAACCCCTTAATGAGCAAAAGAATGAAAATGAACGGCTTCAGAAACAAATAAAAACACAAAGTGAAAACAATGAAATAAAAATGAATGAACTGGAACAATATAGTAGGCGCAGCAATATAAAATAGAAGGCATGTCAGACAAAGAAAACGAAAATATAAATGAAACAGCAGAGAAAGTCATAAACGCACTGAACAAAAACATACCGGATCTAAACCTAACAAAAAACGACATTGACATAACCCATAGAATTGGCATTTTTACAAAAGAGAAAGACAGGCCCATTGTTCTGAAAATGGTTTCACGAATGAAATTAAGCTGCATAATGCAACAAGCCAAGCACCTACGAAAACTGAATTCCCCCATCTACGTCAACGACCACCTGACCAAGTTCAATGCTCACGTGTTCGCATGCGTGCGAAAGAAGCAGTCAGACATAGTGACATCCACATGATCCCGTGATGGTGTTATATACTATAGGGACGTATACGATAAAATCCACAAAGTTGCACCGGAGCAGTTCCACTACTGGATAAATCTACCCTGGCCGAATGCGCAACAAAAACGCGTGTACTGAACTTTCATGAACAGTATCCAAAAATGATATGGACAGCAAGGACAGTTATACAGTATAAACCACGAGAACCTCGAAAACTTCGCACACCAGGTTTAAATACAAATACTATGAATAATCATGGTCACGGATAGTAGTTATGTTGAAAAATACAGGAATAAAAGTAATAATAGCACTTGAACCAATATGTAAACAAAAAGTGTACATGTAAACAAATGCAGTGCTATAATGCATAGCCAATAACTATTCGTGCAAAAGTGTCTAAAAAAGCGATAACGCGCAAAAGCAGTTGTAGTTGTATTGAAAACATTTAATACAGTATGTATAATTATATGAAATGTACACGTAGATAAATATATAAATATCATCTTACCCCATGCTAATATTTAACAAGTATATTTAAAAAAGTATTAAAAACACTTAATAATACATATACTAATATGTTTCTTGGAAGTGAGCATGTGACTTAATGTATTGTTTACAATGAATAACACAATATTGCTTAGGCATTTACGAAATACAGAAAGCAATAGTATATGTTCCAATTTGTTTCGCTGACAAGTAATTCAGAAGTTACCCAAATATATAATAGAAACGTATGTAATAATCAATACAAAAAGTACATGTTTTTTTTTAAGTTTGTACGTCAATAATTGAATTGTTACAATGCATAAAAACAAAACATGTATATTTGGGGTGTAAATTACATTGTTGTAATGGATTAACAATCAAACTTTGGAAATGTAAAGACGTGTATTGTTTTAATCAACAATCAATATTGGTGAAAAATCTAATTAATAAAATAAGCGACATCGTGCACATTTATATGTTTTCCTAACCACTAATAATATGTGCTTAACGCAATATGAATTAGCAATGTTCTTGTCCATTATTATATTGATATCAATAGACCCAATATGTATGTTTTGAAATACACATAGAAATAAATGGATTAATGGTATTTGTTAACAATGTACTTGTCAATAATTGTATTGATAGCAATAAACCCAATATGTATATTTGAAATACACAAAGAAACAAATGTATTAATGGTATTTGAACGAAAATGCATATCAGAAGTGTGCATGCAAACAATAGTTTTGCCAAAATGTATAAATAATCGATATTGGTTTAATGATTTAAGTAGCAAAAAGTATAAGCATGTTGTTGTTTTTTCTTAAAATACTTTGATAAGCATAAAGCACTTTTTGTAAACGCTCTTTTTACATTACTTTTTTTGCAAGTTATACTATTTAAAATGTAATGCACCCCTGACGCCTAACCTATAATTTTGCCTTTCGATAGTAGGTGGGCAACACATCAGAAATCAGTGTATTACTTTTTTCCTTATAAAAATCAACGTCATTGTCAAGTTATTAAAGACCGATCCTTTAACAACTGTCGCATATTTTCGTGTTGTTAAAAGCAAATACGATAAAAGAAAGGCATACTTTGACAACGATCGTATTTGAACTGATGTAAACTGAGATGTTAATTTTTTGTTTTCACTATTGTGTTTATCTTATAATAAGTATATGTGAAACTATACTTAACATGATATTATTAGCATCGGCAAACACCGATAAATAGTGTATTGATAAAACATCTCACCTCAGTTTTTCTATCAAGCATACATGCACATTTATATGTAATTGTTCAAGAATCTAACTAATAGAATAAGCGAAACGTACACATTCATATTTTGTCTAATCACTAGTTATATGTCTTGAACGCACTATATATGTTCGAAATATACTTGTCAATAAAAATAATGATAGAAATAGACCTAATATGTATATTTGAAATATGCATATAAATACATGTATTAATGACACTTGAATGAATATGAATATTACACATGTGCACAAAAACAATTGTATTGCTAAACTTTATAAACAATCAATAATGTTTAAGGGTTTAAGTGGTAAATTACTAATAGTGTGTGTGTTGTTTCCTTATAAGTATGTTGAAATATTATTTATTTACACTGATTACATTATTTATTACATAGATGATTGAACAATACTTAATATTGAACTACTTTTTCAAACATAGAATATTTTTTGTAATCGTGCATTTCTTTTATATCACATTACTGCAAATTATGTTATTTAAAATGTAATACACGTCTGATACCTAACCTATATTTTTGCCTTTCGACAATAGGTAGGCGACACATCAGAAATCAGTGTATTAATATTTTCCTTATACGAATAATCAACTGAATCAACATCTTTGTCAAGTTTTTAAAGACCGATCCTTTAACGACTGTCGCATATTTTCGTGTTGTTTAAAGCAAATACTTAAAGGTGAAGCATACTTTGACAACAATCGTGTAATAACTGATGTATACTTACATGTTTTATTTAACAAAAAATACTATGTTTATCATAAGTATGTATGGAAGTACTTATTATTATGTTAAGCATACGTGCATGTACAACATGTTTAATATTATCGTCAGCAACTCACAAATTATTTGCAGATTAAGTACAATAAGATGTCTTGTATACTATAGATTTAACATGTTAGCCCATACCCATATTTATAGCATGGATATGTTTATTCATCTGTCTGAGATAGTATCTAAATGGACAAGCACGTACTTACATATCATTTATTATAACCCCACAATTTATGAGTATTAAAATATGTACACTTAATGTAAAAGGGCTAAACAACAAAGAAAAACGTATAAAAATTTTCAAATGGTTAGAAGAAAAGAAATATAATATATGCCTACTACAAGAAAGTCATTTGACGGACACTGTTATTGAAGCATTAAAGCACGAATGGGATGGTGATATTTATCTGAGTGGACATCACCCAAACAAACAAGGAATCACATTTCTAATAAAAAATAACTCAAATATAAAAGTCAGCAACTTCAAAGACATAATACCTGGAAGACTAGAGAGCCTTGACATTACAATACATGAAACACAAATAACATTAATTAATGTTTACGGTACTAACTTAGATTAAAGTAACTTTTACAAAACATTGCATACTTTTATTAATGACAATTCAGATAAAAATATAATAATTGGCGGAGACTTTATTACCGTAATAAATCCAATATTAGACAAGAAAAATGGCAATTTATATACACATCTGAAAAATAGGACATTGTTGAATGAAATAATTGAAAATTGTAATTTGTTAGATATTTGGCGTACATTAAGTCCATCCGAGTGCAAATTTACATGGCATTCAATCTCCAAACCAACTATATATTGCAGGCAAGACTACTTTCTTATATCTGAATCATTATGTAATATAATCGACAACTGTTACATCAAAAACAGGTTTCATGACTGACCACTCCCTTGTTGCTCTCAAACTAAACAACATTCAACCAGAACGAGGGCCGGGCTATTTTAAATTAAATAATAGCATTTTATTAGATACTCAATATCAAGCCCAAATAAAACAGGAAATAACATATACCGTACAAAACAACAATGATGCAAACCCAAATACTTTATGGGAGATTATAAAAGGTAACATACGCAATACAACAATAAGATACACATCATTCAAACAAAAAGAAACACGCAAACTTGAAGAAAAAACACTACATGATATAGAAAAATTACAAACACAACTACATAACACTAATATCATCGACAAAGCCAGTATTGAAAGTGAACAACATTAAAAAAAACAAGTGTTAGAAGACATTTATCATGAACAACTAAATGGAATAATCCTTAGGGCGAGAGCTAAACACGTAGAACACAATGAAAAAAATACAAAATATTTTGCAAACATCGAAAAGCGTTGAAGTGAACAAAAAAACATTCACAAATTTGTCGTAAACGATATTGAAGTAACCAATAGGATACAGATTCTAGAAGAACAACGATTATTTTATGAAAACCTCTATAACAAGAAGCAAACCTCAACCAACACAAATTTCAATACTCCTCAATCAACTCTAAATGATAATGAAAAACACTCATGTGAAGGACTCCTTACTGAATACGAATGTGAGATAGCACTTAAAGAAATGCAAAATAATAAAAGTCCGGGATCAGATGGTATAACAATTAAATTTTACAAAATATTTTGGAATGAGATTAAAACATATCTAATCAACTCCCTAAACTACTCCTTCAATAATGGAAATCTAACTGTTCTGCAAAAACAAGGTATCATATCACTTATCCCTAAACCTGGAAAAAAAACTAGAAACCTTATCAAATTGGCGCCCTATAAGTTTATTAAACAATGACTATAAAATTGCAACAAAAAGCATCGCAAATAGAATTTAAAAAAATATAACATTCGATTATTTCAAGTTCACAATCCGGATTTAAAAAAGAACGCTATATCGGCGAAAATGTACGATTGAAACAAGAATGCATTAATTACTTCAATAGCACAAACAAATCCGGTCTTGTATTCTTTGCAGACTTTGAAAAAGCATTTGACTCTCTCGACCATTCCTTTATGTTCACATGTTTAGAGAAAATTAACTTTGGAGAAAATATGATTAAATGGGTGAAACTTTTTTATAGTGACAGTAGTAGTATAATTATAAATAATGGGTTCTTCTCTGACAGTTTTAATATCGAAAGAGGTGTTAGACAGGGATATCCACTCTGATCGTCGCTATTTATTACATGTATAGAATTCCTATCTCATTATATACAATCTAACCCAAACATAAACGGTATAGTCGTTAAACCAGACGAAGAAATCAAACAGTCATTATTCGCCGATGACGCAACTTATTTTTGCACTAACAATCCTTGCTCCTTTAACAACTTGATAGAATCACTGACCCTGTTTGGAAACGTATCAGGACTAAAATTAAACAAATGTAAATGCACTGTGCTAAAAGTAGGTAATTATAGGCATTCAAACATTCATCTTAAAACGGAAATGAACTTCAATTGGACAGCAAACGAGGAATCAACGTTAGGCATAACATTCACAAACAATGGGAATGAAACAATATTAAAAACATATTACCCAAACTACAAAAATTAAAAAACTGTCTTAAATCATGGCAACATAGAAAACTAACCTTGATTGGAAAAATAACTGTATTAAAAACCTTTGCACTACCGAAATTAATATATGTACTTACCGTTCTTCCAAACCCAGATGATAAAATCATTGAAGATATAAAAACATCTATATTTGATTTTGAATGGGATGGCAAACCCGACAAAATAAAACGAATACAATTAATACAACCTGTAGAGCTTTGAGGTCTACAACTGACTGACATTTATCCGTTCATAAATTCGATCAAATCCAGTTGGGTCAAACGTATATTAGATACCACAACAAGAGTAAATGGACGTTGTTTTGTAAACAAACACTAGCCAAATATGGTGGCTCTAATTTTAGAATATAACATTAGTGAGTCTCTAATACTTGATATAGCAAAAAAGAATATGTTTGTATCTAATATACTATCAGCTTGGAGTAAAGTCACAGATATGTTAGAAGAAAAAAGTAACAGCAAAATAATTTTATGGAATAATAAAAACATAAACGCAAATCATAGCACATTCTTTTATAAAAACTGGTTTGAAAAGAGCATAAAGTATGTCGATCAACTATTTGATTACCGAATAAACGATTTTTATTCCTTTGATAATATATGCTACTTGTATGAAATCCCAGCAACAGACTTCCTTATGTATTACAAGCTGATGAAAAGTATTCCATCACATATAAAATCTATTATAAACGCAAACAACACGCAAAACATTAAAACTCAATTTATAGAAAAACTCACAACAAAACAAAAACCGAACAAACTATTATACAGAATATAAATAAACAACAAGATTAACGAATTACCCAAATTCCAAATAAAATGGCAACGTATATTCCAAGAGCATGAATTAAACTGGAAAGAAATATTTATTATGTCATACAAAACAACAATCGACATCACACTAAGAAACTTTCAGTTCAAATACCTACATCGAATTATCGCCACCAATACATATCTTTTTAAATGCAAATTAGCTAACTAATTTATTTGACTTCTGCGGTGAAAATATCGAAACTATAGAACATATATTTTGGGAGTGCAAATACATCCAACCTATCTGGAATCAGTTGACATCCTTTCTTTGCCAACAGCAACTAAACATTAAACTATCCCTTTTAAATGTTAGTTTTGGAATTAACTCATTAAAATCCATAGACGGTAATACTATTGTGAATTTTATTATCATATTGATGAAACTTTTTATCTTTAACATGAAATACAAGGAACAATTACCAAATTTTAATTGTTTTATACAAAGCCTGAAATTAAAAATCCAGATTCAGTAATGATACATTGCATATTTTTGAACAAAAATGGAATCGAATTAAATTTTCATAATGCTTGTCCACTTAAATATACTACTATCTTAATGCTAGTTTATCATTTCATATATTCATTTTAGTTGTTTTTTTCCTTTTTTTTTTTTTAAATCTTATAACATCATTGATTATTATATATATTAGAACACATCCCGTTTCTCACTGATTGTAATATTACAAACCAAGGTCTAAAAAAACATTATAAGGCATATTTCTGTATAATTTGTTAAAAAAACCATTGATTGCAAATGAAAGACATGTATGTACACTATATGCTTTAAAATGAATAAAAAAATGTTAAAAACCCTATAATATAGGTAAACGTTTTCGTGATATTTAGTGCAAGCACTTAGTGCTAGGTGCAGTTAAAGAGCCAATATGTTATTTTTTACCTTTAACCGAAGTAGTTTAACCTCTGAACTGTAGAGAGACTTGATACCAGACCAAGCAAAACAATTTTAACAGATTCAAGAAAGAATGAATTATATATTATATTAGTTATTAAACAAGCGAATTAAAACTAATGACTGTTATTCCAAATTATCAATGAAATACATTCACAAAGCATTTTCATTCATGTATTTTTGGAAAAGAAAACTAGTATGACTGCCATTGTAAATACGCAATAGAGTCCTAAAAGCCAAAATGAACTTACTGGCTTACTGTGGGTCGTTATATTAAACATTTGTTTGAATGTTCGACATAATAAAGTGTTTGTTCTGTAGAAACATGATATTTGTTTCGATACGAAAATATGTCCAGCAGTATGAAACTGATGACAGGTTAAAAGTTCTTGCGAACGACACATATTAATGACTTTATGCGAAAGTTTCTTGTCGTTATTCTTATTTTTGTAATTTTATTGTTTTTTGCAATTGTATCCTCCATCTTACCCAAAGACTTTGTTTAACCCGTTTGAGCTTTGCACTTTACTGCAAATGTCTTTGTGCTTGTTCGTAAAGTGTGGACAAGAGTTTTAGTTTGATATGTTATGTTGTGCTACCAAACTCGGAATTATAATTAAATTAAATGGATCAAAGTTGTGCAATTTGAGTATAAACTAGACTACCTGTTTGTATAAATGGTGGACATATTGTCATCATTTTTTATCAGATGCACTACGCATGTAAATTTCAATGCAGCGAAACTTCAAGTTAAATTGATATAATCGGGGTACACCAAGAATATTTTTAGCGTAAACGTGCGAATATATACTTTATATGAATTGCGTTTATAATTGCGTTTATATACGCCATGTTTTTTGTTTATTTTTTTAATACGCCCGTAGAGTTTTTATCGATATCAGTGCTGAAACATGTGATGTTTCATTCTTGACCAGTGGGGTGAAAAGCTATTTGTTTACAAGTTTACCGCCATGTTGTCATTAAAGAATTAGTCTATACATGAGATAAGATTTAATTTATAAACTAAATGTTTTATTTATTTATAAGAATATTCATTTTTGTGCTTGGTTATGTGTAAAGTGTTGCCCTGATTCTTACAATACCAGCATAATCATTATCAACAGTTCAGTAGGACATGGATTATTTAAGAAGATGTACACTATTTGTTATGCACATATATAGTTGATGAACTAAAGGCTCTGGGTTTTTTGCGCATTTTTACGGAATAAGTTATTGTTTATGTATGAAGTTACATTACACATGTGTTTACACCTAAATTATGGTTCTGCATCACCGAGTTTCTATTGCCTTATTGGAATCTTAACTTGTTATCGGTTTGCTTTCTTTGGGGCTTGGTCGTCAACAGAATGTTTCCCTTTAGGAAGTGTAAATTGGACAAAACCGAATTGTTATGACATTGAAAATAATCGACAACCATTTATGGCTGTGTTTGATAAAACTGTTCTGACATGATAGACTAGTGAATTATTAAAGATAATTATTTAATTGGGACTGACGTGTGATACATGTACTGTGTTCTATATAACACGTTTATTAAAGTTACTTATTTGCAATTATAATTATGTTCGCATTCTTTGAAACGCAATTGATATAAATGAATTGAAATATTTGTAATATCGTACAAGCGCAGTTCTGTTTTAATTGAATCCCGACATAATTTATACTTTAATTCTCAGAAATGAACTATGTATTATCTTCATACTTTCTGAAAAAACAGTCTTCATGTAATATCTAAACAACTATGGCAAAGCTTCTTGTTTGCTGATTATCATTTAAAGGAATAATAAGGTATTCACTAAAAAATATTTGTAAATTTAAACAATGTCAAACAGATTAGTGTGTAAAGAAATTATAATTTTAATTAACAAAAAACAAATTACAAGTATATAAATGCCTTTACTTTCAACAAGTTGATGGATACTCTTTTAGCCTGGCACTAACAAATCTACGGTCGAATACATATTGTACAATGTGATGAACATTTAAACACATAACTACATATATAATAACCATACAAAACTTGATGCAGATTTTTTTTCGATTCATATAAGTTAGTTTTAGTGTGCTTTTAAAACAAACAACAAACTTTACCACAAAGACAAGCACATTCATAGAAGAAAAAAACAAACTGATATCAATTCCTTTACACCACTTGATTACCGAGCTTTTTTAAAACTAGCTTTGTGTTAATTAATTTATAAATGCAATAAACAAGTCAATAATGCAAATGAAATATAACCGTGCTAGGTAAAATTTGTTATATAGAAATATGAACAAATGGAACAATGTATAATTACGTATGGTCTTTTTTGGTGGCGCGTAGACGAAGTGCATGTTTTATATTATATACTATAAAGTTGTATCATTATTATTTGAAATATTAAGTTGGCCAAATGAAAATGTTCTGACTGATTTAATTATAACTGCTGTTCTCCAGATACCAAGAAACGTTGGATTTGCGTTTTATAAATCACACACTCTTATGGCGTTTTAGGCGCAATATAATGGGAAAAACACTTGTCACAAAATTTTCATATATAGTGTATAACCGAACAGCTTTTGATCCGCTTACATAAGTGCTCTTGTCGTCGGACTATAATTCACAACTCACGAATGACCACCTTTAATTAAACGGATATCAGCCTCTAGGGCAAATAGGCAATCAAAGTCCAATCAAACTGCGCATGTCCTAATAAACCATATCTATATAATAAACGACCAGCAATCATTATTATCAAAATCACGATAGACAAGAGAGGTGAAAGTGACTGCAGACCAGACGGTATGTTAAATATTAAAGTGATTGTTTTATTACACTTTATTTTATTGCGTCGTTTTTATTCTATCATGTCAATTTATATTGCCAGTTGAATATGTGATTGTTGAAGCTCGCTTTATTTCACATGAATATCGTATTGTAATCATATATGCTCAAATAAGCACGTATTGCTTAATGATAAGTTTCCGATGTCAACAATGTTCATTAATAATATTCGTCTTCGAAATACATTGTTTGATTTAAATATATTTTGGTACGATTTAACATGTGGTGGTTCTATACCAAATGTATTCAATCGAAATGTTAAAAGTATTTATTGTCCCCTACCTGTTTCACCGGAGGGGACTTATGGTTTGCGTATGGTGAGTCTGTCTGTCTGTCACAATTTCCTGGATCCTGCGATAACTTTAAAAGTACTTCATATGTTTTCATGAAACTTGAAACATTGTCAGATGACAATATGGGGATTATGCACGTCTTTTCATTCTGTTCCTTCGTCAAGAATTATGGTTGCTATGGCAACAAATATATATATATATATACTATCTGACAATGGTGGAGCCGGTAGGGGACATATGTTGCTTAGATTAGTCTTGTTATTATTATAACTTCCCAGTCACTGACCGGTCGTCGGGTAATTTCTACGCAATATTTAAAGAGTGACTCAACAGTGAGTTATTTTAAAAGTATGATCCGTTTTAAATGTGGCAACAAAGCGTGGGTCGGTTTTCTTTTTATGAATTTATAAAAATGATTGTAGCTTTTAATCCATTAAGCCGCTTTAATGACCCTCTTATAAGTTATGAACTCTAATACGACCCGTTAAACCATGGCCGCCCGGGAGCTGGGAAGTTTTCTTTATTTGAGTATATATCAAACGAAATTATCAATGCTGCATAAAAGTTTGTGTGTGATTAAATGCAAAACAATAAAGAAAAATTATTCTTTGAAAATCTGGGGAATATTGGTTTTTCATACCTGGATATAACATCTTAACAGAAACTATATATCGGGCTACCAGATATATTTTAATTTTTTTTGCTCATATAAGTATTTAAAGAAACATGACTACTCAAAATCAACAAACATTTCGTACAATGTTTCGTAAAATATACTTAACCAATTACAAAAGAGTGGTCCTTATGGCAATTGCTAGAAACTTCAACGCCAGATGTGGTCTGGTAAAATAGATGTTTGTAGATATTGTTTTGCATTTTTAATTCCTTTCTTTTTTCCGCAACGATATCTATTCATTCGACACATGAACACTTACATGTGGTTCGCGTGGTGTATGAATAGATGTATTCGCGGGGAATTAGAATGGAATTAATTGTTTCACAAATATTTAAGAAAGATCATTTTGTATCTACAAAAATCTATGTAATCATACCACACCTCGCGTTGAAATTGAGGCTATTGCTATAAAGAACACTGATTGTAAAGGTGTTAACTTTATTTTACGAAATACTTTACAAATTTTCGTTGATTTTGAGCGTTATAGAGACTTTAAAAAATTGTAAACCACAGAAATCATGTTTTCTGTATTGAGATTTATTAACCTGTATAAAATTAAAAAAAAAATACAACAGAAATCACATGCTAAATTTAATTTTAATTTCTCAAAACATGTTAACTGAGCTTCCATATACAATATTTTGTTTACATAATACTAATTGGGTGATAAACGAGGTTGTCATTGGAAATGACATATAAAGCGATGAATACGACTTTCTAGTTTAAAACAACAACTATTTGACTTAAATTCTGGATGTGTTAATAAGGAAAACAATGCATTCAAATAATTTAGATAAGTTAAATCATGGTTGCTATAGTGTGGAGTAATTGATTACTCAATTTAAGTGAGTGTAATTTATTTTTTGTAGCCCGTACATGGCATAGGGATGAAAACGGTTGTTTAGATTGTATTTGTTCTAGCGATTTCTTCATTTCTAAATTCAATTATTTTTGCTGTAATTGTACGGAACCCTTACATTATTTGGTGGTTTTAACAGCTTCCGACACATTTCTGTCATGAGCTAACGGCATATCAAAAATCCCAGCTTGTATGTTATGAAGGACCAATATAGACCAAATAAGTTAACGGCCACTAAATCTGCCAAACATCCCGGTACGATATCGTGCTGATACAGATTATGCAAACAAAAATGATATCGTGCTGATATAGTTTTTACAAATTTAAAGGTTATCTTACTGACTTTGTTTTTGCAAAATGAAACGGCAACGCGCTGATACAGTTTTCAAAAAGTGGAACAATATCTTGCTGATATTGTTTTTCTTTCAAAGTCAAAACGATATTGTGGTAAAATAGTTGTTCTGTTCTAAGTCTATATATGTCCGAAATCGTTTTACTTCGCATACTATATACCAGCGAGATAACCTTTTTACATGGCAAGTACAGTATCAGCACCATATCGTATCTTGATGTTCGGCTGGTATAGAGGCCGATGCTGAGTATGTACATACAAATAGTAGACAGTACATATGACACATTATACACAGTAATGTATTAAAAGTAATACCTATCTAGATGATGTTACCAAAAATATAACATACAAAATCCTATCAGACGCATCACAAAATATCCCAAACAAGGTAATCACATTAAGACCTCATAACATCCCATGGATGTTAAACCTGATTAGAACTCATAAAAGAAGAAAAAAACTAAATAAAACAAGTGTAATACACAAGCATCATGGAAAAGTTTTAAACTCGCACGAAATTTAGTATCTTAACATATATGTCAGTCAAAACAAAACTATC
>NC_068363.1:88827801-88845301 GCF_020536995.1 Dreissena polymorpha | reverse complement strand
TCTCGATTCAAAACTTTCTTACTGCATAAATTGGCTTGTTTCGCTATTTAGAAGCCGTCATTTAGGATATATGAATTATTTATTTACTTAATCTCCGCTTATGACAACAATAGTTGGAATTCGAAGGATATATACTCGATGTGAATGATGGACTTTCTGGATCGTAACAGCCTGACACGGCAAAACTGGCATACTGGTATGTTTAGTTATCAATATAAGTCACATTGTGCTTTATTAATTGTATTCGAGCATTTTGCGACTTATTGAATGACTTTGATACCCGATATCAACATTTCATCGGGGATTTGCAGATCATCAAGCTGTCCTGAAATTCAACATTGATTTCAAACTCTTTACTTGTTTGTACTATTTTTTAGTGTTAGTACTTTTTATCATTTTAAAGTTAAATGAACTGTGTCACAGTAAAAGAGACATTAAGGCGATTGTGGCCAGTTTGGATCTAGATCAGCCTGCAGTCGCTTGAAAGCTGTTTGCTTAAAAGCGTTTTTTCTGACAATAACAAATAATTTAATTGGATACTGATTTGACTGCGCTTTTCCTGTGACCTGGCTCAAATAATAGAATTGTCATTAATCAAATTATTTATTTCGAACATTAATCAATTGTTTTTCTTGTCCCTCGGGATCAATGACTCCAGCACTTTCCTGTTGAGAATTGAATACTGCTTAAGGCGATGCTAGGGGGCGTGAGAGATGTTGCACCTTCCAGTATCGCTCGATTGTTCATTGTCGGATCGGGTACTACGTACATGTACCCCGGGTACTCTTAAGTATTTTTACATGTATCCCGGGTACGGTAAATATACTAAAATGTACCCGGGAAATTTAACCCTAAATCAGTCGTTGTCAACTATTATTTTGTAATAATTATATATACACATTTATGTCAATTTTCTGTAGAATGGCCTCTATATTATCGGAACACATACTCAAAAAGCATGTTGATGCAGTGTTTTTGAAGAGAAGTGTGTTTAAGATAATCGGTTGCGCGTTTTACGACATCGGATTTTGGGCGCGAATACAACTCGGGTACAGTCTAATATGGACCGAGTGCAATTATGTTTATTTACCGTACCTGGGGTACATGTAAGTATACTTAGAGTACCCAGGGTTCATGTAAGTATACTTAAGAGTACCCAGGGTACATGTAAATAGTACCAGACTCAAAAAACCGAGTCGGCAATATTTGACTTAATTTTTGGTTTGGTTGCTCTCGAGGGATCGAAAATTTCAGAATCTTCCTAAAAGCGTTACGGGTTTGATCCCCAGAAGCGACATTGAAAACTAGCATACTTTGTTATCTAAAAGGCTGCTAAACCTGATATACCATGATAATGTAAATTTTCTCTCACATGATGTTCATCAGTCATATTATATAAAAACTTACAGCAGTAGTAAACAACTGGACAATAATTAATGAACGCATCTTTCATTTGTCTTTGACATTTTGATTTTGACATGGCCTAGATTTAAATATGTAACTGGACTTTACCAGCACTCTTGTAACAGAGCTAAAGTTTAAATTTACCATTGAAGATCACCTAAATCCAGATTTGCTATTATAGACGTGTGGAAAGTTTTAAGGGTGTGACAAGTAAGCAAAAATTGGTCATTACCCAGAGGCCACATCTGATCTATGACTGTATTAAAACAAGAAAAATCAGTGCCTGATTTAGATTTCCTTATATAGTTCAATAAAAACTAATTCCATAAGCCTGGTAACAGTTTAACGGTTATGCTACCAATGTGTCACACCAGGGCCTTGAATTTGAAATCTAGGACATGCATGGTAATTTCTTCATGAAATCAGGACACAAAATTGTATTTTAAGTCCTTAATTGACCTGGCTATAGTTCTCAGATTATTATAAGCTCAATCAGTGTATTTATATAATTATTTATGATTTGTGTATTGTAAACATATACACAATCATGCAGTTACATGATAGCAATAAATAATATCAAAGCTACCCATACTATAAAGATAATTGACAAAGCCTATGGTCAAAATGTGAACACATTGAGTGTAATCGCCCTCTCGTGCCAGCAAAAACAACACGTTGACAGGTTGTCATTTTTGACAGTTCTACTTTCACTTTCATTTTGTGATATCAAACTATTCACAATTATGTGGCTGAGAAAAATATCGCCATTGCTTTTTATGCCCCCGGTATGGTGGCCTATATCTGTTGAACTGTCAGTCAGTCAGTCAGTCAGTGTGTCAGTCTGTCCGTCCTTCCGAAAACTTTAATGGCCATAACTTTTTTAATATTGAACATAGCAACTTGATATTTGGAATACATTTGCATCTTATGGAGCTGCACATTTTCAGTTGTGAAAGGTGAAGGTGAAGGTCATCCTTCAAGGTCAAATGTCAAATATAAAGCGTCTGTCTGTCTGTCCGAAAACTTTAACATTGGCCATAACTTTTTCAATATTGGCGTGCATGCGTATCTCATAGAGCTGCACATATTTATTGGTGAAAGGTCAAGGTCATCCTTCAAGGTCAAGGTCAAAGGTCAAATTTTGCAATATTGAAGATAGCAACTCCATATTCGGCATGCATGTGTATGTCATGGAGCTGCACATTTTGAGTGGTGAAAGGTCAAGGTCATCCTTCAAGGTCAAAGGTAAAATATATGACTTCAAAGCTGCGCAGCAGGGGGCATTGTGTTTCACAAACACAGCTCTTGTTTAATATATTTTCTGCACATTTTAAAAAAAAACTTACATCAACACTCGATTTTCTTCGTTAATTCAATCATTCCTGACAGACTTGTGTACATATTTCGCTTACATTTTGACGCGCGTAGGTAGGACCGCATTACCGCTTCTGAAATGTTAATTCAAACGAGGAACTTATCTGATGTTTGACGGAAAGGGCCGAAAATGTGCGAGTGTGGGTCAAGTCACCCACGGGTACTACTTTTCCGTTCCCCCAATTTTTTTTCCGTACCTAAATTTTTTCGTACCCAATTTTTTTTCGTATCCAATTTTTTTTTTCGTACCCAATTTTTTTTCATCCCCAATTTTTTGTTCATTCCCAAAAAATTTTCTGTCCCAATTTTTTTGTTCCCAAATATTTTTTCGTACCCAAATTTGTTTTCATACCCAAATTTTTTTCGCAAAATTTTTGTACCAAATTTTTTTTTCGTACCAACATACACAATTGTGGTGATAGTGGTGATGTAGATAAACTTAACTTGATGCTTTTATATCCATCCTCTCAAAAGCATCGTCACACCAGTACTGTCAGTACTTTGATTTAATAATGCAATAGAGTGATGATCAGGTACATTGAGTAAAATAAAGCTATGTATATTGATAGCAATCGGTCAGCAAATGCACAATGTTAAATTTATATTCGGCTATAATTTGAACAACATTTGGTTATAAAACTATACAAACTTTCATGACAAATATAACAACACACGTACACTGAAATTTTAAAGATTTTATACAAGAGAACTTTTTACATCTGTTCATACCACATTTCGTAATATGTGTGTTCACATTTTACGTACAATGAACATGTTTGACTGTACAGGAAATCTTGATTATGTTGCATTTTAATTTAAAATCGCTGTGTCAAGAGGTTTTAGGAGAACAGTTTACAGGCTACCCTATTGAAAGTATAACATACCGGTATATGTGCTCTGGACCATGCCGTTTTAATGGTGAAGCTTAAAAGTCTCGCTTTTAAATTCTTTGGATACATTCATATTAACGAAGCGCAGAAAAAATTGTGATTTTATTACTATTCCTGATACGCCTCGATCTCGCACGGACGACGGACGACGGACGACGGATTGTTTTATGCCATGATTGCTATGATTATTTCGCCTGTCAGTCTTCTAATACAGAGTCTTTAAAAGATCAGTCAGGATACGTACAGTGCTTATGGCTCCAGTATAGCCAACACTTTTGGGAATGAAAGAGAAAATTTGTGGAAGCTTCCAAAACTAATTTAATTATTTTATACAAGTAACCTGGGCTAACAAACTGGCCACATACGATATGCGTTATTGTTTTTAGCATGGACGGGCTGAACTGAGGCTTTCAAGCGGGTTAGTTTTTTTCTGCTTTCATATTTAACCGTACATTGTATTATACTCCTACTTTTTCATGAATAACCCCTCTGTCCATACCTTTTCATGCGAAACGTTTTAGGATTTTATGGTTATTTTAGAAGAATTCAAGATAAGGTTAATGTAATAGGATAAAAACGATTTCATACCTAGAAAAAAAGCAATTTGTATTAAGTTTGCATTATTCAGCAATGTTATTAAAGTGATTTGATTTAACATGGCAATGTCATTTTAGCAAGCCGAAGTCCAAAAACGTTTTTTAAAGGGCGTTTCATACGTTTGAGTGTTTTTTTCAGCAATTATAGTTATTGTTTATAATTTCTATTAGGGACGTATACAAATATTATATGGTAACTGAAGTGTTTGTTGCGATTATAGAGTTATTGAATGTCTAGAATTTTCACTGGACTGGTTCCTGCTTCGAACTTTATTATAAGTTAACATCGTTACTTTAAATATGCACTTTTAATAATTATTGTAGACTTCTTCAAATTTTAATCAGTGAGGTATACAAACGAAATTGAACTTCCAAAATCGATATCAAATGATTGAACAACACTCTCATATAAGTAGAGAACACGATTATGTTAAAACCTTTTCGAATTATTGTAAGGCTCTCAGGTAAGATAAGTGAATGAGACATTGTGTTTGGTCTCAACAATACCAGGTTGAAGGAAATTATACGTACTTCCTGATGCTAAAGATAACAATGTTAAACAGCTACCATGATGGTGCAGATATAGGCTTGTTTTATGTCCTGTTTCCAGTGGCGTAGTCCTGACTGAATTGTTCAGATTATGTGTTTGTGTCTTAAACCTGTGACGTTTGTCAATAGAGACATCAAAACGTTCCTGTTTTGATGTTTGTAAATCACAAGCAATATAACAAAACATCCCAGTGGTTTTATTTGTTGTTTAATTATTGAAAAATAAATACGTTTCCTACATAGCTTTACATTTAAAACGTCACATTAAGCAGTGTGTGATATACTAAGCAATACACAGATGCATTCATTGTCAATACAATTGTCTGATTCGAATCGAAAATAAACTTCGTTTAGGGCAATGTATCCTTGCGAACAAAGATTTATTTTGCTGTTGTTATGTAACTATACAATATACATGTATACTGTTATTTGCATTGTCCACATTAAGATCTGGGTAATTGAGGGGGAACTGACCATTAAAAGAGAACTTATTTATGCCTCTCTTCGAGAAAGTGGTGTTTGAGGGTGGGTTACATAGGATTACATAGGTTTGTTTTCTCAAAAATTTGCTTCTAAATTGCTATTAAAATGTTTTTGCTATTGCTTTTTATGTACAGTTTACTCAATATTGTATTAACTATGCTCGTTGTACAGATATTAATAATGGCATGAGCATATGCAGGAATGTGATCTTTCCTTTTTATCCTATTAACACAACGTGCTTAGATTCGTGTTAAGTCGCAAAAAACATAGGAATGAAGGGGAAGAGCGATTCCGCATATTTCAGGCGGACAGAATGATCCGTTTTTACACCTTTCCGAATATTACACTGGCAAAATAGAAAAGGTCTGAAAATAAAATACCAGAAATAATGTCATCGCACTTTTTGGTACTTCATTCTTCGAGCAACTGCCAGGTGCCAAATAAATTATTGCCAACTATGAGGTTGATACCTTTATAGCTATACACTAGCAGTTTAGTACCCTCATAATCAAATATATCACATCGTTTGCATATACAAAGTGAAATAAACATTTCGTGTTGTATGGTATGTGTAATATGACTCATTTGTTAGTGTTAAGCTTCGCGGTTTGTATTTTATGTCGTTTATTTGCATGTTTACTACCTTATTTTAAACATTTTATTTGCGATCGATTGCATCTATAGTCTCATGCTTGCTGAAACGCTTTCGAGTCCGTTTCCTAAGCAACAGCCAGTACATGGTCCCTACGGGGGAGATCTAAAGAACGCTCCCACATTGGGGATCGTACCCTGGCCTCCCGGTCGCTAGGCGGACACCGTATCAATAACGCCACGGTGGTAAAGCTATACACATGCTCTAATAACATTATCTGACTCAAGGCTTATTTATATCACACGAGAGATTTGACACAAGTCATTCCAGTTATACATATTCTTAGAACAATATATAAGCGTTGTTTCATAAAGAGAAGCTTACGTACAGTAAGGTCACCATGGTATACATGTTCTACATTTGTTTTCGAATTACACGGCCATTTGCTAATAAAAACTATCAATCAAATTGTTGGCAAATTAATTATTGCATAAGGATATTAAATGCATTGATTGCAGGATTTCTACAATGTTGTGGCATATTAAAGTTACACAAAATGTAAAATTTATTTTATGTTCAATGCATACTTTGTAAAATATTTTTCGCACTCGATGTTAAGTGATATTATTATCAATCCAGTAATGTTCGATATAAGACAATTTATGGTGATCCTAAAGCTAAATTATGTTTCATTTCATGTTAAAGTTCATGTTAAATTTACTTGTTAGCAAAGATAATTAGCATTATTGTGTGCGTAGATATACAATTTGAATGCCATGTTCTTACAATCTGATATTTTAGTATTCAGGCAAAACCATTAATTAATGCTCGCTGGCGTATTGGATATGGTGCCTTGCGATTATGAGGTTATGGGTTTGATTGCCGCTATGGGAGCGTTCTCAAAATAGTGTAATATCCTGGACACCGACTCCGGAGCATGTGTCAATAAACCTCGGTCTTAGAAAATCGAGACAAAATAAATATGTTCAAAGGGACTAAAAAAAGTGTTTTTTTAATGCCGTATTTTTTAACAATTATTAGTTTATATTGAATAAAACATCAAGACTGGTATATTACATTACTCGAAAAAAGTTGTTAAGTTTGTATATTTTCAGTATATTCGGTAATAAAATTGTACTGGGTATGTGTACCAGGTAACTATCAGTTAACTATAAATAATGCAGGTAGATTGATCATCATCGTCACGTGGTAAACCCAGGAATGCAAATTGTGCATGCGTAATGAATTGTTTATATTATATATATAAAATGATCAATCTACTTGTGTTTTTATAGTGTGTATATCGTTTTGTCACCTATTTTCGCGATGTACTTTCGATTTCACATCGCGAAATTTTATTACCGAATATACTGAAAATATGAAAACTTAACTTTTTCAAGTAATTTAATATAACAGTCGTGATATTTTAATCAATGTAGACTAATAATTGTAAAAGAAAATACGGTATTTTATAACTTTTTTTTGTTCGTCAATCTGGTTAATGGTTCCTTTAAACTAAACTAAAATATGAATATAAATGCAACATTAGTTAACATATACTGCATCCGTTGCTAAACGGTTAGGACGTTCGCTTTCGGTTCGGGAGGTCGAATTATCCAAGTCAGGCGTTTATGATATGGCAGATATTTCAAATGAGGAGTTACACTTGCCTTTCTTCCAAGAACCCGATGTGATCTATTATATATTAGACTGTAATTGTTTAATACTGAGAGTGTATATGCGTAACTTAGTTTCTCACATTAGTAAGATAAAGGCGATAGTCCGTGTCAACACACCGAGTAATTCTCATATCCAACATTTTACAACATTTGTTAAAGTTAAATTGAAAACTTAACATTGTCAAACAAATAGTTAGCTTTTACATTGCAAATTAAAGGGATCTTTTAACGTTTTGGTAAATTGACAAAATTGAAAAAGTTGTTTCAGATTCTCAAATTTTCGTTTTAGTTATTATATTTGTGAGGAAACAGTGATACTGAACATTTACCGTGTCTAATATAGCCATTATATGCATCTTTTGACGATTTAAAAACCTGAAAATTATAAAGCGTTGCAACGCGAAACGATTGAATAATTTGGAGAGTTCTGTTGTTGTCGTTTAATTTTGTGAAATTACGAAGATTGTTTATATAAAGTATAATATACGTCTTTCATACATACTTGGCAGGATGGCCGAGCGGTCTAATTGGATTTTACTCCAGGACTCCGGGGGTCACTGGTTCGAACCCTGATGCGGTCTACTTCTTTTTTTCCTTTTTTTAAATTTTATTCTGGATTTTTACTGGAGCTTTTTAGATCCAATGTTTACATTTATCAATATAAAGCATTTAATGACAATCTTCAAAACATGCCAAAATCTGTGAAAAGGCCCCTTTAAACACGATTTTGCCACACCTTTAATATTTCTAATATTGCAATGGCACTTGATTTGTCAAAAAAAAATTTTCAGGCAATGGCAACACACTGGCAATATGCGGAATCCTTCGGCGAAACGAACCTTCAGATGTTTGAAAATGAGGATCTATGTGACATCACATTAGCAGCCGGAAATGAGCAGAAACAGATCAAATGTCACAGATTCATTCTCGCCAGCCGTAGTCCAGTTTTCTATGCCATGTTCTGTGGTACATTGGCCGAATCCAAAAATGTTATTTGCGTTCCAGATATTGAGCCAGCGACACTGAAAAATTTATTACGGTTTGATGTTATTTTATGACATTTATGATTGCAGGTTACGGCTTTAAAAGGGTTAACAACTAGCAACTTACGAATTACAACATAAACAATTGCCTGTGCATTTAAAAGGATTTATATTTTCATTTGAAACGTAATATTTACTTGAGTTGTTATCAATCCAGTTTATGAACTTGATGTATATATAGAGGCACAAACAGCTTAAGAATATTTACATGACTTATATGTTCCCAATCAATGTTATACTACTAAGAAATTGTGGTTTTCTTGAAAACGTTACATGCTAAATATCCTATAAATTGGAAACCATAATGTCTTTAGATATTATATTTTCTCGCTTTACGATAAGCACATGTTACATTGCAGGTATCTGTACAGCGGTAATATCGAAATACATGCTGAGACAGTTCTTTGTCTGTTGTACGCTGCTAAGAAATACGACATGCCTAAGCTGGAATCCCTTTGCATGTCATTCCTCAATGAAGGAATTGATACCGAAAGCGTTTGCACAATCCTCGACCAGGCCATATTGTTTGACGACGAAGGGCTGAAATCTAAAAGTTTGGACCTTATAATGACGAAGTCCGAGAGCGTTTTAAAATCAAATGCGTTTGTTGAAATGTCAAAGTCTGGATTACAGGAGATACTTAAACTAGACGCATTCAGTACCAGTGAGTGTGAACTGTACGTTGGATGTAAACGCTGGGCTGCTCAGCGATGTAGAGACGCTGGGAAACAGGCAACAGGTGAACAAATAAGGCGGGAGCTTGGAGATGAGCTCATTAGCCTCATTAGGTTCCCGACCATGACAATGGACGAGTTCAACGATGTTGTATCAACTGAAAACGTATTAAACACAGAGGAATTACTCAGCGTGTATCGCAGTATTACACAAAACAAATGCGTCTCAAAATGTATAAACAATCCTCGATTTGGTTTTACAAGATGTTTGTTTGTAAGATGTGTACGCGTTGACAGCCCTAGGCAACGTGGGTATTTGACACTATGGGGGGGTAGGCCGCATGTCCTCTATTTTACAGTGTCTAAAGACTGTTACCTGACTGCAGTGGATATGTTTTTGCCGGATTCTGAAGATTCTGCGACTGGTGTGCTCGAAGTCATTGAAGGTACTACAGTAATACATTCTCAGAATATTGCGTTGCATTACCACGAAGGCATTGAGCATTTGCTCGTTAATTTAGATACTAGTATTCATCTTCATGAGTCGCTTAAATATTCTGTAAGAATGCAAATGAAAGGTTCACGTGGGTTTTGTTGTGCTTCAGCTAGAAACAGTATAACGATGGATGGTTTGACTATGACGTTTATTGACTTTATGTCACTTAATGATACTAACGTTTCAAAAGGGCAGTTTTATGGGTTTGAACTTTTAATCAAAACAAACGAACAAAATACTGCAAAATGATATCAAATCTATTTATGAAAGTACGTCTCACTGTATGGTCCTTGTATAAGAGTAGTGATACGTAAATAAAATAATATCCTTTTGTGTACGGTCATATATTAACGGAATGAATTGTAATTGAGCTACGTTATATGACATTGATAATTATGTGAGTATCTTGAATCAGATACATATGCAAAATATATTAAAACATGGTTATGGCAAAAGCTGCGTTCAGTTTTTGTCAGGTGTTATGTTCCTTCCCTAATATATACAAAGTGAAACTCCAGCTTTATCAGCAGGACATACATTTTATTATAACATGTGATCCTATATTTATTTAGTCGAAATGAACAGCATAACATAAATTGTTTTAATCAATTACTATTTTCAAGTACCATTCGATGATGTAACTTCACATATGAACTACATTTTTTAGCCGGAAAATCATGTAAGAGTGATATGTTTTTATTAAATAAGCACGTATTTGTATTTTTATTATTGGTAAAACCAAGCTCATATCATATCGCGTTATAAGTTGCATTGATCTTCCAATAAACAACAAGTCATTATTGATTTTATATTGACAAAGAGGAATTTATAATATGTAAGTGTCATTTAAATAAAATACGTTATGAACTGAATGAATGCATAACGCTCTGTTGAAAATTTAACGTTTAATTGTATGTGCAATATTTTGCACTATGTAGATGATATGTATTACTTTATCGTTTACAAAGATAAGAAACGCCATGTTAAACTATCTTATAACTAGATTAATACTTAATATTTGATATGTATTGACACATTATAACACACGCGTCCCCGTTCTTTGTGTTAACCACATGACACAGTTGAACAACAAAGCGCCTAAATGTGACCTGGTAACAGGATAGCTTCATTGTATACAATAGTTTGTTGTCCAGTCTATTCGACTAAATTATTCGGATAAGATAATGAATAAACACATCGCCGGAGCCCACAGTATTACACAATAGGTTCAACATTGTCCTCGTAAATATTCAGTGCAAATCTAAAGATAATCGTAGCCGATTCTAAAATTAGCTAATACATAGTGAGCACTTTTTGATATGGATAATTTAAGGCATCTGTTTATATATTGATGTATAAAACACCCATATCATCAAAAGTATAACTGTAACAGCTCAAACACTGTTAGGGTATTGCTACATATTTGGAAAATCGTTTTTTTTTATGTTTTATTCATATTTTGTTTTGCAGAATTGTGCGTATAAATGCGAATGTCCAAATGTGTGATTTGTTTGTTATAGCTATTACATATAAAGCTTATTTAAATGCTTATATAGGATGCATAACTAAAAAATAAAACAGGTTACATGTATTCAACATTACTCACTATGATTAAAAAAACAAAACAGTGAACAATACATGTAATTAGAATAACGAAACAGAAATTGAAAACATAGTACAATAGCGGAGCTCAAACTCGTGCACTATGAGCCATACATAATTGCATGCACCGTCATACTGTGGGATAACTGTTATTCCGCTTTTTATACATATTGTCTTTACGGAAGCAAATGTTTGCATGTCCTTGTTTTTCCTTCCAGACAATCAAGAATGATGGTCGACAATTAAAAAGGGTCAAGATTAACGTATCGTATTATATTCCGTTGCCATTTCATTACGTAGTGTGACGAACCGAATAGAAAATCTTCGTTTTCATAACCAGTGATGACCTTACTACTAACCAACGCGCAGATAACGATTAAGACGTTTGCGTTTTTGCTTGAATATGCATTGTTCCTGCTGATATGGACTCGACAACCAATAATATGCTGTATTAATTATTCATGACCACAAAGTCTCATCTCCGAAAGTTAGTCAAGAAGAATCGCGTTTTTGAGTAAATGTAAAAACCCAAAGAAAGAATTTAAATACATAACCACATAATTACATATAACTTAATAAATACCTTACCAAAAATGTTTCAATCATAAATATTATGCCTACTATTCAAACGTGTACAATAAACAAGCATTCCTATCGTGTATAGACAATTATCGTGCAATAAAATAAAATATGGTATACGTATTGTGTGTAGCATATCGTTGAAGAAAACCTGCTTTGGTAAGGAAACATAAACTTTTACATTACATAGCGGCCAGGTCCAAGAAATCGGCATAGCCGTCATGTCACAGACATCGCACGCGACATAATGTGTCCTTGCACGAGCATTGCTGAATAGAAAACGTGATCGTCCACAAGCAGTGCACATCACATAACGTGGTCTTCTGCGTGCATGACATTTTACATAACGAACCCAATAGATCAACTGCAATTAAAACTACAAAAGCAAAATAAAATGTCAAATCCTCGTGTACTGCATATTTCATAAGGAGGACAGTATTTAACTGGCAGTAAAAACAAGGAAAACAGAATAAAATGTCAACTCACCAATGCTCTGTTATTTATAAAAACGCCTTCACAACTTAACACAGCCTTCAACGTCAATTACCGATAACATAACAAGGGTGCAGAATCAACGGGTTTTTAGGCGTTTTCACACGGACTGGGCATAATATAAACACACTGTTAGTTTAAACCTATTTATTTTAGCTCGATTGCGTCGAAAGCCTTAGGCTTATATAAACGCTCTCGAGTCCGTTTCCTGGGCCTAGAACCAGTACTTGGTGTCTTTGGGGGAGATCTAAAGAAAGCTCCCACGGTGGGGATCGAACCCGTGACCTCCCGGTCGCAAGGCGGACACCATATCCATTACACCACGGCGACCTTAAACACACTGTTAAGAGCTTAATTTTTGCAAATATCTCAAGTAACTGAAATACATTTGCATGATCGTTCGTGCATAAAAAACAGTTTTTCTTGCAGTTTGTGCCGATATCTTAATGTATAAAAATACAATATTTGATACTTCTGAAATCGGTGACAATATTTCATAAAATAAAATAAAAAGAAAAGAAAAGAAAAATATTTCTGAGCCTCTGAACAGTTAGGTATGTAAACCCCATCATGTGTTTTTTTCTTAGTTGAAAGATGAGAAACTTGTTGTCTCACAAATCACTTCTGTCAAATCAAAGCGCTTAAATACTTTTTCACAAATCGCCACATACAGGTAACCCTATTGTTTAGTTTCAGTTGTTTAATAATGCGGACCATTAAAGCATTAAAAAATATGTATGATCTTAACTAATTAATGTACGAGCGTTGATCAATATATTCGCAGACTGGGGTCATGATTTTCATACCCGATATCCTACACTAGTAAATTAAATGAATAATCTGGTTTATTTGTTTGAAAATAAACCGGGTAATTTTGTTGTCATTTCGAACTGTTTGTCTTTTAGCCTTTACCAATGCATGTAAACAAATTGGCTGACAACGACACAATTATTCGTTTCTAGAATTTGGAACAGTATACGTGATAGTTTATTCTAATTTCGTTTGTGTCCAGCGCCGGAGACAAGGTGCCTGTACCACGTGACTTTGTCGGATATGTGTGGGACAATCGGATGTCAACAAACCATCGTATCAGGTACGTTTCTGATAATTTCTTCATTAATTCAAAACCATTTAAAAAAAACAACAAAGACGAGAGCCCGGTCATTGTCAAAATACACAACTGTGTTAAGTTTGCGCAAAATTAATTAGTATTTTTTCCAAAAAAGTGCAACCGCGTGTTTGAAAACACACAAAGTGAAATGCTATGTGTGGTATATTTGTTATTCAATCAACAAAAACGTTCATTATAATATTGTTGAAGGTTTAAACAATAGGGCGGACATTGTAATTCTTCATAGAGAAGCTACATATATTGTATGTTTGCGCATATACATCTGATTCGGAGTCTGTGTATACAAATGCAATAATGCTATGTGTGGGACACATTTTTGAAATGCTATGTGTGGTATGCAAGAATTTTCCCGTCAGTTCTGCATTTAATCTGAACACAGTTTTGTAAGAATCTAAAACATATACTTCAGTCTGTACTGCAAATATATCAAATTAACCAAATGTTACATGATGGAATACTGAAGTATTGTGTAATGTTTAAACAATTTATGTTTAATTGAACATAAATTTTATATAAAACACACTGCGTAATTGTTATCAAACCAATGGTCTTTTTTAACAAACACGTTATGTTGAACTATAATATTTTTTCTTTTTTTTTTACTTATTGTCTTTAAATAAATATCACGATTGATATTTCTGCCTGATTATTAAATTCGGTCCTTTTTTATAAATGAATGACAAAGAAAGTAAAAGCACTTGCTTTAAAACGGGTTTTACTTCTGTTGTTTTTCAGACTTGACAAGGATTAGTCGATGGATTTGTAACGCTTTAAGGCGCGAAGCTGTGTTATAATTAGATGAACACCATGAAACCACACGGAAGGTGTTGTGCGGCAAGTTAATTATCAAAACCACAGTGACAGAGACGGACCCAGCTTCATTCTGTGATGTTTACGGAAAGCTATTTCAACTAACTATGCAAACATACCATTGAATATGTATTGTGGCATAATCAAAACAAAACATGTATTGATATTTGTGTATATTTATGTGTTTTGTATCTATGTTATTAATGAAATTGATTAGATGAATATAAAATCTGAGTATATATGTTAATAAAACAATTGTTTCATAAAAAATAACAATATAAATCCAATGATGATTGTTTGTGGTCTATTAAGTTCATTTAGTTTCCAATATCACCTCCTTAATTAATAATAACATTTCTTTATAACCAGCATGCACATGTAACAAGAGAAATTAAAGCACCAAGTACATAAAGAAGTACATCAGTATTCGCAAAGTAACAAATCTTGCTATACAAACATATAAATGATCTAATTAACACGTAATAAATGATCATCGCAAAAAAGTCTTGGCTTTGGGGGTTTATTATACCAACAAACATATTTAATTGTATTAATACTTCATGAGCTCAATTTTAAATGAAATCTGAATAACTGAAAATAGTGTAAGATGTTTAATGAAAATACGCATTCGACCCGGTCATGAAAGGGGCTGCAAGATCTTGTTACCACCGCAACAAGTAATAAACAATACATGTTGTTCAATGTTTTGAATTGTCAAATGTTTATTTAATGTTTACTTTGATTGTTTTCTTTCTCTGCAATACTTGCACCATCTGGTAACAAAACAAACAGTCTTTTAAACTTTTGAACATTAACTATATATGACAACTTTTCATTGATCCAGATATCAGTACGTCTCTTGAAGGTGCTTCCAAAAATACTTTTATCTCCCTTAAAAGAACAAAATACACATGAAATAAACTGTAAAACTTAAAAAAATAAATAAATAATTGTCATGCGTGATATATAAGATAGCTCAATAGGATTTAGATACGAATACATGATGTTACAGAAAAATAAGTTATTGATCCTTTTGTCTATTTGTTTAAATAATGCTGTATTATCTCTTTATGCTTATTTAATAACTCTCGTTACGGTCTAATATGTTTACACATTCCTGATAAAAAGCACACAAAGATACGTTTAATAACACTTTTTGTAATTTTGTTACAATTATATTCACATGACACCTTGCACAAACAATCCTTACGATTTTGTGTATTAAACAAGTGCCTTAGTTGGAGGTAACAACTCAATGAAAATTTAACATTGTGTAACAATCAATTTTATAGAAACTCACAAGAAAAGGTTTGCCGCAACAGAAATATTTTCCTTCCCGTGGGTGGCTTTGTGATTTTCAGAACGCATGGGAGATAACTACTTGAAATTGGAATCAGAAAACCTTCTTCTGGTACTTTACAGAAGTGTGTGTGATCCAATATTCGATCACATAAATTACCCATGTTTAAGTACCATCTCAATATAAATTACTTTCTGCAATGTATTTTCGTAATTAAAAGGCAAACAGAAGTAAATAAGCAAAAACTGCAAGATTGTTTGTGCGATAACCAACACAAAACCGTCAATTAATTTTTGATTAACAAAAATACAGATATCCGACGAGTTCTCGTTCTTTTTATATTTGCCCATTTATTTTCCGATTTGTAGATTAGGGGTGTAGCAGTTTCTAGCATCTCCTGACTGGGCGAATGATGGGGTGGGGAGATTATGGTCAACTTATCTCGTATTCATGAATAAGGTTCCGTATCCAATTCCGTAAGGAAATTCTGGCATTTAAATGTTGAACTAACTCAAAATTATGCAAATAATAAATAGCATTCATCCGAGACGCCACTTGATTTATCGTGTTTCTTGTTTGTGAGTATTTATTAAAAATAAAGACTCTTTTACTAGAAATACTGGTATCAGACAGAGACGGGCAATATTGGAATAAACTGTAATATATTATAATGTAGAAACAGCCTTTAACGGGATTTCTTTTTACTGAAACGTATACATTTTATTTTGTTTGCTAGGTTTTTATTGTGCTATTTTGATACCGACTATAATGTCTCTCACACAATATGAGTGTGTGATTTATTGATACCCTGTGAAATGTTCAACATCAGTATTGGTATACGTTTTGCAAAATTTACCAATGCTTAGGAAAATACGATTCACCAAATATTTGCAAACTGTACGTTTCGCATGTTACTGAGTGTCTCATAGTAAAACATAGTTTTTAATTACTATACAAGAGAATTTGCCTTTAAAAAATGTATTTGCATATATTGAAATCTAGATTAAACCATTGGAATTCAGCTATAGAGAAATATGTGTTATAAACCGGCTATTAATAAAAATATTTTAGCTCGTTAAACGTTGCAAAAATGATCATTGTCGGAACATTGGTTAAACTTTCAAAATTACACTCAATTGTCGATGAGTTTACCATTGATATGTCAGCTGTATTTTTGTTAATTCACGTCTCGTTTTCCACATTTCTTATGTATGATATCAATATATAATTTCAGTATAACAAGTACGGTTTGTTGTTAAATGTGGTATACATTTTTTATCACATGCTTTTAAATGAGCAAATTTAATAAATATTTACGCAAACATTATGATAAATCCCGAATGTTGTTAACATTTCGTGACGTCATTTTACGTGGCAACGTCATTACAATACAATAACAAAATGCGATTGGTGAATAAACAAAAACTAAGCCAATGAAAACGCTTTAAAATGTTGTATTACACATGTGTAATCTAAAAAAATATGTCATGGTTGTATTACATGGGAAACAGGGTATAGCGATAAATTCTATTAAGGGTCATGTTTAGCCTTTCAACAAGAAACGCGAGGTGTGTGAGAGAGCACAAGCTTATGGTATATATTTCTTGTATATTATGCAGGTGTAATCAAAGCGCTGTTACTTGAACAATGTAAATATTAGTGCCCAAGTTTGTTTTATTTGAATATTGTCCGAACCATTAACATCTACTGGTCGTTTACTAGCATACATATTTAAAATAACAAAATTGATCGTTGCATATGGTGTTCGAAATTTACTCAACATCACTATTAAATAAAATATCAAT